>NW_027216748.1:2500-7500 GCF_042767895.1 Penaeus vannamei | reverse complement strand
AGAGGGAGAGGGAGAGGGAGAGGGAGAGGGAGAGAGAGAGAGAGAGAGAGAGAGAGAGAGAGAGAGAGAGAGAGAGAGAGAGAGAGAGAGAGAGAGAGAGAGAGAGAGAGAGAGAGAAAGACAGAGAGAGAGAGAAGTAATTATCATTTGATCTCGAGATAAAACAATGGTCAAATAAACCTGTAGAAAGTTGATGATGCAGGGCCAGCTATAAATAATCATTTTCTTTAAAAGATCATATTAAGACAGCAAAACAAATGAATATACAAGTAAGACGATAGATAGATAAAGAAGTTATGTTTCAAAAGTAGAAGATCCATATTTGGATACATAAATGTGTAGAATATTCATAGTGAAAAAAACAGACACCGGAATACAAGAATAACGAACATGAAATAAAAACACAATTGTAAAAAATAAAGGAGCCCCCCCCCATCTCGGCAGTCTTTCCTCCAACAGAAAACGGAGGAAATTCGCGCGCCCATTTCAGCGTGTAATATTGATGCGGGATTTAGATATTCCTGAGAATTTATCAGCGTTTAAGCGACGGTTACAGGTAGCGGAACCCGAGTACAGGAGCTTGTTTTATGGAAATGATGGTGAAATATTGTTGAGGTGGAGTGTAGAACCGTGTTGGGGGCGGTTCGCGGGCTCTCTTCAAAACGGTTCCCGCGCTTTTTTTTTTTTGAAAGGCTAACGGCGTTTTCTCCGCGTTCGTGAATCCGCTCTCATGTTTTCTTTTAAGTTCTTTTTATTTTGAGTCACTTGATGTCTTTCTCCTTCTTTTGGTTTCTTCCAATTAATATTCGTGTCTGTATATTGGTTTTATTATTATTTCTTGCATATTATTTCTAAAATTTTTAGGCTTGTTATTCCATTCAAAATACATCACTTACCTTATGTTGATATTCTTGCTTTTATCATTATCCTCATGATTATCACCTACATGAATATCATAATCAGCATTATCATTCATTATCATGTTCATAATCAATATTATTACTTTTGTTGTACTATTACCGTTATTGTTATTGTTATTATTATTATCATTATTTTTACTATCATTATTACTATCACTAGCAACATTACTAATACATTGTTTTTGGTGTTATTATTATCCTTATTATTTACGTTATTCTTAATATTATAACAATAATTATCATTACTATTATTACCATTATCATCATGATTATCTTTATCATTATCATGGTTACCATTCCTTAAATATGTTCAAAATTATCATCATCATCATTATTGTTAATAATGTTATCATTAATATTATTATTACTTTTTTATTATTATTGTCATTATCATTATTATCCTTATTATTATCATTTTTATTATTATCATAAACATTAATTTTTGCCTATTATCATCATTATTTCATTTTTTTTATTATCATTTTCATTATATCATTTTCATCATTACTATTATTGTTATAGTTTTCATGATTATCATTACCTTCATTATCATCAGTATTGATGTTATCGTTATTACTATTATTATTATTATTACAATTATCATTGTCATCATTATTATCACTATCAATATCATCAATTATTAGCTTCATTATCATTATCATTATGATTGTTATTACTGTCATTATTATGATAATTATTATTACTGTTATGATTTTTACTGTTATTATCATTGTTATTGTTATTATTATTATCATTATTATTACTATTATCATCATTCTTATTAAGATCATTATCATTAATATTACCGTCATCATTTTAATATTATCATTATTTCTATCATTATTACTACTACTATCATTATCATTATTATCATCATCATATTCATTATAACCCTTATTCTCATTCTACGTCATCGTTGCATGCATTACGTCATCATTGCATGCATTCTACGTCATCGTTGCATGCACAAAGAAGTTAACTGTAAAATGTATCTTTTTTCATTGCTATTAATAAGGGAAGGAGAAGATAAATAGCATAGAACCTAATAGATATTGTTTATATAAACCAGAGTGTGTGGGTGTGTGCACAGTGTTTGCGTGTAAGCATGCGTGTTTGGTAATGGTGTGTGGTGCTTGTGTGTACGTGTGTGTATGTGTGTGTAGGCGAGAGAGAGAGAAAGAGAAAGAGAGAGGGAGAGAGAGTCAGTGAGTGAGTGAGAGAGAGAGAGAGAGAGAGAGAGAGAGAGAGAGAGGGAGAGAGAGAGAGAGAGAGAGAGAGAAAGAGAGAGAGAGAGAGACAGAGAGAGAGAGAGAGAAAGAGAGAAAGAGAGAAAGAGAGATAGATAGATAGATAGATAGATAGATAGATAGATAGAGATAGAGAGAGAGAGAGAGAGAGAGAGAGAGAGAGAGAGAGAGAGAGAGAGAGAGAGAAAGAGAGAGAAAGAAAGAGAGAAAGAAAGAGAGAGAGAGAGTGAGGCAGAGACGGTCAAAACAAAGAAACTATTTTTTCAAAAGAAAAGGAAAAAAATAAAAGTAATACACCAATACCATGTTTTAATCTTGTAGTTTTAAAAAATGTATGTCACACCCCTACAAATGTGTACAGATAAAACGAAATAAAACAACAGGATAAACTTAATCGGTAGATACATATCTATAGGATAAAACAGATATAACGACAAACAAAGATTAACATGAATAAATATATATATAAAAGACAAAAATATACCAATGGATAGCATAACGACATATAAAACATAGCCATATAAAGAAAATATATTTGTATATTTTTGGGGAATTACACATTTCCCAAGCAGATGAAAAATGAGCAGAAGACAAAACTTATCATGAAGAAGAATAAGGAGGAGGAAAAGAAGAAAAGGAAGAAGAAGAAGAAGAAGAAGGGAGAAGAGAAAAATAAAAATAATAATAATAATAATAATAATAAGAGGAGGAGGAAAAGAAGAAAGGAAAGAAGAAGAAGAAGAGGAGGAGGAAAAGAAGAAAGGAAATAATAATAAGAAGAAGAAAGGAGAAGACAGAAAATAAAAAGGAGAAGAAGCAAAACAAGAAGAAGAGGAAGAGGAATAGAAGAAAGGCAAGAAGAAGAAGAAGAAGAAGGGAGAAGAGAAAAAATAAAAAGGAGAAAAAGAAAAAGAAGAAGAAGAAGAGAAAGGCAAGAAGAAGAGGAAGAAGGGAGAAGAAAAAAATAAAAAGGAGAAGAAGAAAAAGAAGAAGAAGAGGAGGAGGAAAAGAAGAAAGGCAAGAAGAAGAAGAAGAAGTAGAAGGGAGAAGAGAAAAAATAAAAAGGAGAAGAAGAAAAAGAAGAAGAAGAAGAGAAAGGCAAGAAGAAGAGGAAGAAGGGAGAAGAAAAAAATAAATAAAAAGAAGAAAAATAATAATAAGAAGAAAGTACACACTCGTTCTATGGAGGCCTATATGCAAATAAAGGGACTGAATATACACATGAGTAGGACATTTAACAGTGTATATATTTTCCTTTGTGGTTCATGTTTAATGTGACTGAAAAAAATGGTAGAGCAAAGGAGGGAAGGAGAGAGAGAGGCAGATAGATAGATGGATAAACATGAAGTGAGGGAGAGAGAGATTGAACAACAGAAACGTAAGGAGATATAGATAGATAGATAGATAGAAACTTAGGGAGAGTTAGAGAGGTAGATAGCTAAATAGATAGGTAGATAGGTAAATAGATAGGCAGATAGATAAAAAGAGGAAGAGAGAGAGATTGATAGATAGATAAATTGAGAGATAGATAGATAGACAGAAAGATAGATAGATATATATAGAGAGAGGGATAATGAAAGACAGAGAGAGAGAGAGAGAGAGAGGAGAGAGAGAGAGAGAGAGAGAGAGAGAGAGAGAGAGAGAGAGAGAGAGAGAGAGAGAGAGAGAGAGAGAGAGAGAGAGAGAGAGAGAGAGAGAGACAGAGAGAGAGAGAGAGACAGAGAGAGATAGAGAGAAAGAGAGAGAGAGTGAAAGGCAGAGAGAGAGAGAAAGACAGAGAGAATGAAAGACAGACAAACAGAAACACAAACAAAGATAAAAAAAATAGATATAAAAGAAACAAACAAACAAACAACAGAGATTGATAGACAGACAGACAGACAGACCGACCGACAGATTTCACCGAATCCTAAGACACCCATACAGCGGCATATCCTTCCGATAAACAAAGTTCTTGAGACATCTAGACAAGGTGTTGGTCTTGGGTTCCTTGAGGTTTCAGAGCAGGCGGAAAGGGAAAGAAAACAAAGACGACGACGAATGAAGGTGAAGAAGAAGAAGAAGGAGAAGTAGAAATAGAAGAAGAAGAAGAAGAAGTAGAAGAAGTAGAAATAGAAGAAGAAGAAGTAGAAATAGAAGAAGGAGAAGAAGTAGAAATAGAAGAAGAAGAAGTAGAAATAGAAGAAGAAGAAGAAGTAGAAATGGAAGAAGAAGAAGAAGTAGAAATGGAAGAAGAAGAAGAAGAAGTAGAAATAGAAGAAGAAGAAGAAGAAGTAGAAATAGAAGAAGAAGAAGAAGTAGAAATAGAAGAAGAAGAAGAAGTAGAAATAGAAGAAGAAGAAGTAGAAATAGAAGAAGAAGAAGTAGAAATAGAAGAAGAAGAAGTAGAAATAGAAGAAGAAGAAGAAGAAGAAGTAAAAATAGAAGAAGAAGAAGAAGAAGTAGAAATAGAAGAAGAAGAAGAAGAAGAAGAAGAATTAGAAATAGAAGAAGAAGAAGAAGAAGGTGTTGATGAAAAAGAAGAAAGAAGAAAAAAGGTGATTGAATTTTATGTTTTATTAGATTTTTTTTTTTATAGTTAAGGGGGATTTTTTTATGCTGATTTCAGAGGAGAGGGGGAGTGTAAATGCTCGTAAACATATTTGGCACGGGATGTGGGTGTGGGTGTGGGTGTGTGGGGGTGGGGGTGTGTGGGGGGTGGGGGTCATGCGTCCAGAAACATACGAGTTGAATTTATTTATTTATTTTTTTTAGATTTTGCTGGATTTCTATGTCTGTTTGTCTGCATCTCTTTACGTCTGTTTGTTTGTTATGTCTGTCTGTCTGTGTTCTT
>NW_027216747.1:0-5000 GCF_042767895.1 Penaeus vannamei | reverse complement strand
TAGTTTATCTTTACCTATAATTACCATAACTACCACTACAGTCATCACTTGTATTATTGTAGCTTTTCCTATCTGGATGAAATTTTGTCTTTAATCATTTTATTATGAGTAGCCAAAGTACATAAGGTTTTGCTGAAGATCTATTCTTTCAAGTTCCTGTATATTCTGAGGAATCCTTAATTTCCCGCCATTGTAGGTTTCCGATAAACATGCGACTTTCATCCAAAATTATCCTTTTTCTCTACAAGGATTCCTGTGACTAAGAAATAGCCTTAAATATACCGCAATGGGATCGCTTCCCTTTTCAGATCCTAATTCTTATAAATTTTCCTCAGCGCGACTGTCTTCTAGGAACTGCAATAACAATACAAAAGCAATATCCTTGTTCATGATATATTTACCTCTATCACATCGCCAAGCTGCTGAACTCTTGTTCTCTTTCTGTATTATTTTTGTTATGAATTCCAACAATGGATACGCGTTGTTATGCCCACAGTGGTTGCTACATCCCGCCTTCCCCGCAGAGCATGTGCAATGGCGGAACTAAGGTCTTATCAGTGTTATTTTACGTATCCTCGAACCTCCCTCTTCAATAGGAGAGATCGAAGCCGCTGTCTCTAGTTTCAGATTTTTTTTTCAGCCATTCCCAGGACTCTGTCTGATCTATCCCTATTTCCATCATTCTTTGTATATCCATTTCTATTTTTACTTCCATTTACTGCTCATCACCACCACTTCTCTTGGCTTTCGAGCTGTCCGTTCCAACTCAATATTGCATTTATGATATTCTTGCAATTTAGCGCTACCTCCAGCTACGATTTTTTTCCCCCCTCTTTCATCATGGTGTATTTCCGTACTTCATCATAAGATGCAATTTCTTTTGATATTCCTTAGTCACTTGCTCTTTCAACCGATTTTCTTTGAACTAATTGAACTTTAAGGTGCAGTACCGAGTGGTTTATTTTTGCTTTAATCTGCATCGTTCACCTTTTTTACCTTCTCTCCGCGCTGTTCTCTCCACGCGTGACACTCTGTGCCTTCGCTTATGACTGTCCCTATTTTATGACACTCAGTTCAAATCCAATATTATTGATAAATGCATTTATAGGGATTACAAACATGTCCCTTTGATCTCCATTTTTGCTAAATGAGTTGAAATAATTGGCAAAGAGCAAGGGATTAAGTCTATTTTTTTTTTTTTTTTCCGAGGGAATTCGTATCTGACTTTTACTTTGCGTATAATCTGGCTTAATGGAATGAGGTCTACATCGGAGAGTGAGGGAGGCAGGCTGTCCCCTTGAGAGAGTCCTTGTCGTATTCTTACTCCAAGATCCTTCGGCGATGAAACTTACTCTGGCCACCGTCCCTCTTGCTCGTTTTGATTCATTTTGCAAGTTATCCTCAATAATAATAATAATAATAATGATAATAATAATAATAAATAAATAAATAAAAGATAAAAAGTTAATAAGATAAGATGAATAGAAATAACAGCGGATGTGGAGCCATATCCTAGGTTCTCCAATTGTCAATCCACGGTTTGATGCTCAATTTGGCATGCGTCTTCCCACAGCCTCGAAGAACGATTCTGTGAATGTCATTCCTTGGTCTTTAGCTTTGTCTCCCGAACCCTTTCATCCTAATGCTTGCATGCTGCGCTCATCAAGGAAGTGGTGTGCAGTCTCTCCGCGAATTCCTGGCTTCAGCTTTCATGTTGGAGAGGCACGGTTTGAGTCTATCGTTCTCAGATGCGTTGCCCTTTGCTTCTTCTTCGTCTTCTCCTTCTCTTTTCTTCTTCTTCTCCATCCTTCCTTCTCTTTTCTTCTTCTTCTCCATCCTTCCTTCCTTTTTCTTCTTCTTCTCCATCCTTCCTTCCTTTTTTCTTCTTCTTCTCTATCCTTCCTTACTTTTTCATCTTCTTCTCCATCCTTCCTTCCTTTTTTCTTCTTCTCCTTCCTTCCTTTTTCTTCTTCTTCTCCATGATTCCTTCCATTTTCTTCTCCATCCTTCCTTCCTTTTTCTTCTTCTCTATCCTTCCTTCCTTTTTCTTCTTCTTCTCTATCCTTCCTTCCTTTTTCTTCTTCTTCTCCATCCTTCCTTCCTTTTTTCTTCTTCTTCTCCATCCTTCCTTCCTTTTTCTTCTTCTTCTCCATCCTTCCTTCCTTTTTCTTCTTCTTCTCCATCCTTCCTTCCTTTTTCTTCTTCTTCTCCATCCTTCCTTCCTTTTTCTTCTTCTTCTCCATCCTTCCTTCCTTTTTCTTCTTCTTCTCCATCCTTCCTTCCTTTTTCTTTTTCTTCTCCATCCTTCCTTCCTTTTTCTTCTTCTTCTCCATCCTTTCTTTCTTTTTGTTCTTCTCCATCCTTCCTTTTTTTTCTTCTTCTTCTCCATCCTTCCTTCCTTTTTCTTCTTCTTCATCCTTCCTTCCTTTTTCTTCTTCTCCATCCTTCCTTCCTTTTTTCTTCTTCTCCATCCTTCCTTCCTTTTTGTTCTTCTTCTCCCTCCTTTCTTCCTTTTTCTTCTTCTCTATCCTTTCTTTTTTTCTTCTTCTTCTCCATCCTTCCTTCCTTTTTTCTTCTTCTTCTCCATCCTTCCTTCCTTTTTTCTTCTTCTTCTCCATCCTTTCCTTCTTTTTCTTCTTCTTCTTCATCCTTCCTTCCTTTTTTCTTCTTCTTCTCCATCCTTCCTTCCTTTTTCTTCTTCTCCATCCTTCCTTCCTTTTTTCTTCTCCTCCATTCTTCCTTCCTTTTTCTTCTTCATCTCCATCCTTCCTTCCTTTTTCTTCTTCTTCTCCATCCTTCCTTCCTTTTTCTTCTTCTTCTCCATCCTTCCTTCCTTTTTCTTCTTCTCCATCCTTCCTTCCTTTTTTCTTCTTCTTCTCCATCCTTCCTTCCTTTTTCTTCTTATTCTCCATCCTTCCTTTTTCTTCTTCTTCTCCATCCTTCCTTCTCTTTTCTTCATCTCCATCCTTCCTTCCTTTTTCTTCTTCTCCATCCTTCCTTTTTCTTCTTCTTCTCCATCCTTCCTTCCTTTTTTCTTCTTCTTCTCCATCCTTCCTTCCTTTTTCTTCTTCTTCTCCATCTTTCCTTCCTTTTTTCTTCTTCTCCATCCTTCCTTCCTTTTTCTTCTTCTTCTCCATCCTTCCTTCCTTTTTCTTCTTCTTCTCCATCCTTCCTTCCTTTTTCTTCTTCTTCTCCATCCTTCCTTCCTTTTTCTTCTTCTTCTCCATCCTTCCTTCCTTTTTCTTCTTCTCTATCCTTCCTTACTTTTTCCTCTTCTTCTCCATGCTTCCTTCCTTTTTCTTCTTCTTCTCCATCCTTCCTTCCTTTTTCTTCTTCTTCTCCATCCTTCCTTCCTTTTTCTTCTTCTTCTCCATCCTTCCTTCCTTTTTCTTCTTCTTCTCCATCCTTCCTTCCTTTTTCTTCTTCTTCTCCATCCTTCCTTCCTTTTTCTTCTTCTTCTCCATCCTTCCTTCCTTTTTCTTCTTCTCCATCCTTCCTTCCTTTTTTCTTCTTCTCCATCCTTCCTTCCTTTTTTCTTCTTCTCCATCCTTCCTTCCTTTTTCTTCTTCTTCTTCATCCTTCCTTCCTTTTTTTTCTTCTCCATCCTTCCTTCCTTTTTCTTCTTCTTCTCCATCCTTCCTTCCTTTTTTCTTCTTCTTCTCCATCCTTCCTTCCTTTTTCTTCTTCATTCTTTCCTTTATCTTTTCCTCTTCTTTTTCTTCATGCTCACTCAAGACGACATCCAGCCAGACTACAATACCCTCATTGAGATGTAAGCCTTTTACGCCATGTGGCCAAGTTGTCTTCCTTTTTTTTATTTTTTTATTTATTTTTTTTTTTTTTTTTTTTGTTTGTCATTGAGGTGACATTATAGGCGACATAATGGCCATCGCGAGCCATTTTGCCTCGTTTCGTTTCTTTGTTTATTACCGATATTTTCATCATTTCTGTTATCCTCATCATCATCATTATTATAATTATAATTGTTATTATTATTGTTATTATCATTATCATATTATTATTATTATTATTACTACTACTACTATTATTAGTACTGCTGCTATTATTATCATTGATGTTATCATTACTATTATCATAATCATTTTTATTACTATTATTATTACTATTATCATGTTTTTTTATTATAATTACCAATATTTCATTACTATCATCTTTATCGTGATAATTATCATTAAAATCATCACCATTATTATTTTTCATTATTAATATCATCATTGTTATTATCATTTTTCTGATGATTATTGTTATGATGACGATGAGGATAATGATGACAGTTCAAATGGTAATGAGGAATATACTGCTAGTGATAATGATAATAACATTTATCATCATCCCTATCATTCTTATCATTATCAATATCATCCTCATCATCATGATCAGTATCATCATCATCATCATCATCTTTCCTGTCACTTATATGCATTATCACCTATCATTGATATTACTCACGTTGTCAACATCATGATTTTTACTCGACGTCGAATCGAAGCCTCAGACGCAAAAAAAACAACGAAGCCAATTAAAATCACAGACTGGATGTTGGTCTCTTAAGAGGCCCAGCGGTCGAGGGGGGAAAGGGGCATTCAGAGTGGGCATTCAGAGTGGGCATTCAGAGTGGGCATTCAGAGTGGGCATTCAGAGAGGGCATTCAGAGAGGGCATTCAGAGTGGGCATTCAGAGAGGGCATTCAGAGAGGGCATTCAGAGAGGGTATTCAGAGTGGGCATTCAGAGAGGGCATTCAGAGTGGGCATTCAGAGTGGGCATTCAGAAGGGGCATTCAGAGAGGGCATACAGTGAGGACATTTAGAAAGGGCATTCAAAGAGGGCATTCAGAGTGGGCATTCAGAGTGGGCTTCAGAGTGGCCATTCAGAGTGGGCATTCAGAGAGGGCATTCAGAGAGGGCATTCAGAGAGGGCATTCAGAGTGGGCATTCAGAGTGGGCATTCAGAGAGGGCATTCAGAGAGGGCATTCAGAGT
>NW_027216740.1:7500-10573 GCF_042767895.1 Penaeus vannamei | reverse complement strand
TATATATATATATACGTATATATATATATATATATATATATATATATATATATATATATATATATATATATGTGTGTGTGTGTGTGTGTGTGTGTGTGTGTGTGTGTGTGTGTGTGTGTGTGTGCGTTTGTGTGTGTGTGTGTGTGTGTGTGTATATATATATATATATATATATATATATATATATATATATATATATATATATATATATATATATATATATATATATATATATTTATATAAACACATATACATGTATATATATATATATATATATATATATATATATATATATATATATATATATATATATTTATATATTTATACATATACATAGATAGATAGATAGATATAGATATATAGATAGACAGATAGATAGATAGATAGATAGATAGATAGATATAGATGTATAGAATGGACAGATAGATAGATAGAGAGAGAGAGAGCGCGCACTCCAGCTCCCCGCCCGGCTCCCCGACGAAGAAAACACAGATGGGCGGTGAAGACGTGTGTGTTCAAGTGAGTTACGAGAAGCGACGGAGATGAACACACGTGAGAGGAACTGCCCGAGCGAGGAGACTAAAAAAAAGAAAAAGAAAAAGGAAAAAATAATGAAAGTGAGGTTTGAAGAGGATGAAGGATGTATGTTAAATAAGAGAGAGGTTTGGAAAGTAATTTGATAAAAGGGAAAGGAAAAAAGAGAAGAGATAGATAATAGTTTACTTTGGAAATCAGCTATGGTTTGGGTACATGTTAGGATGGGGAATAAAAGGGAATAAAGAATGAATGGAAAAGGAGTAGATCAAAATAAAAGGGACATGAAAATAGAAAAAAATATTATGGATTTCACAAAAAAAGAACCAAAGGCCAAGTTTGTTGACATAAATAGCATAATCCTTAAATAGCCGCTGAACAGACTTAACTCGCAGGCGAACCGGCGCGTCTCCGTGTTTGCCGTCGGGTGTTAATCATACGAAGTGGACAATGCTTGGTAAGTTTTCAGATAATTGACCCAGACATCGTGTCGCATTTCCATTGTGGATCCAATTAAGCCCGCGTGACTACCTCCGACCCCTCTCCCCCCCCCCTCCCTTCCCATCGTCCGCCCTATTCCCCATCCTCTCGGGACGACCCTCCCCCCCCTCCAGCCGGCCTGTCACACCCGACCCTCTCAGCCTGCAAATGACCTCCAGCGAGCGAGCGCGCGCGAGAGGGGAAAATCGCAAGAATTTCTCGATTAAGATTTCGGAATTCGAAACAGGCAAGGACGAAAGAATGGAGTGGACACGTGTTCTGTCCTCTCGGCGATTTGCAAGTGTCCGCTCTGAGGGAAATTTGGTCGATAAAAAGTTTCTTGTATTGATCAGGGAGAACCCGGAGCGCTGGCACAGCACTCGAGGCGGAGGCATAAATCGAAGTCGCGAGCATAAGGTGACCAAGTGTCCGCCAGCCGGCAGCCGGCAGCGAGGGCGGCGCCTCCTGCCAGATGTGAAGTTCGTTACACATGCATGAGGGTGAGGGCGGCGCGGCGCTGGCAGCAGGCGCGAAGTCCCCCTCGGAGACGCTTCGGCCGCCACAGACGCTCCACGAGTCGCTCTTCGCGGCTTCTCGAGCGACATCGCGGAGGGTTTTAGGACGGAAGGACGGAGAGACAAGGACTGGCTTATTGCTGATGGCTTCGGCTGATTACGAGAAGGTCGGGAAGGGTGAAAATGCAAGACAACCCCTCTCTCGTCTTTTGTCTTTCCCCTCTCATTTTCTCTCCCCCCTCCGTCCGTCTCCTTCGGCGTTCCGCTTGAACCCAAGAAGTCTCTTGAGTCATCAGCAGGTCACACTTCAAGAGGTCAAGGGTTTCGCCCACTCATAACATCCGTATCAGGCTATACTTAGAGTCATCTTCTTGTTCTCCAGCTCAAACATCCGCCAAGATTAGCCAGCGTGGACCTTCTCTCCTTCTTTCCCTCGACGCCTCTCCTTCCACCTCTCTACTGTCTCCTTTTCTCCCTCTCTTTCCCTCTCCGATTCTTTCATCACCCTTTTCCTCTCTTTCGTTTTTTCTTGATCTCCGTCTCTTTTTGACCCTCCTTCTTACTCTCTTTTTCTCACTACCTTTCCTTCTTCCTTCCCTTTTCACGCTGGCTCTCTCCCTCTCCTTCTCCCTTTCACTTTCTCTCTCCCTCACCGTCCCTTTACCTCCCTCTATTCCTCTTCTCCCTATTTCTTTTCATCTCCTCTTTCTCCTCCTCCCTTTCTTCCTCCTTCTTCCTCCCTCCTCCCCCCCTCTCTCTCTCTCTCTCCCTCTCCCCTCCCTCCTTCCTTCCCTCCCTTTCCCTCTCTCTCTCTCTCCCTCCCTCTCCCTTCCCCTCTCTCTCTCTCCCTCCCTCTCTCTCTCTCTCACCTTATATTTCTCCCTCTCCCTTTCGCTCTCCTCTCCATCTTCCTCTCCCCCCCCACCATCACCCCCCCCTCCCCATCCACAATCGCCATCCACTTAATCTAATCAAAACCTCGGGCGTCGGGTGCGTTCTCAGAGGGCCTCGCCAGATGTATAGTTCGTTACAGACACGTGGGCTTTGGGAGGACCCTGGGGGAGGCGGGGGGAGGGGGGGAGGGAGGAGGAGGCTGAGGGGAGGAAGGCAGTGGGGGTAATAGGGAGGAGGCTGAGGGGAGGCTGGGGGTAATAGGGGGAGGAGGGGGAGGGGAAGGTAGTGGAGGTATGGAGGGAGGGGGGAGGAGGTAGTGTGGGGTATGGAGGAGGGGGGGGAAGGTAGTAGGGAGTATGGAGGAGGGGGGGAAGGTAGTGGGGTATGGAGGAGGGGGGGGAGGTAGTGGGGGTATGGAGGAAGGGGGGAGGAGGTAGTGTGGGGTTGGCGGAAGGAAGGAAGGTGGTAGGGGTAGAGAGGAAGGGGGGGGAGGGGGAGGCGGCAGATGGTGTTGGACAACCTACTGCTGGAATGTGTTTTGGGAGATGAATCTGGATGAGTCACGTGTGAGTGTGTGTGTGTGTGTTGTACGAGTGTGTGTGTGTATGTCCTTTACGAGTGTGTGTGTGTGTCTTTTACGAGTGTGTGTG
>NW_027216737.1:0-2500 GCF_042767895.1 Penaeus vannamei | reverse complement strand
ACAACCCGTCAACGGTGAACACACGGTAATATCGGGGAAGAAAGCCGCAACTTAGACCACGTGGTCCCGCGGGGTGGGCGGGGTTCAAGGTTGACACAGCCCCCCCCCCCCGGGGTGAGGCCCTGTAGGTCCCCGGAAGGTAAGGAGGGCCCGCAAACCCCCCCCGGGGGAGGCCCTGGAGGTCCCCTGAAGCATGGCTCGACCGAGAGCCTCCCTCCTTTTTTTTGTCCCCCGGGTTTTGGCTCATAATACCGGACACCTGTTCCAGAGAACAAAAGGGGGTTTTAAAAAAATAATAGTAAAATTACGAAAATAAGAAAGAAAAAGAGATAACAAGGGGAGGACGAATATATATATAAAAAATAATATTGTATTTAAGGAACGTATATTGATAAATGAATGTGATTGTATTTAAGGAACATGTATATTGATGTATGAAGAATGAGAAGGGAATAGAAAAAGGTTAATAAAGAGCACATAAAATATGAAATATAGAATATAACTATAGAGGAATACAATGTTTATATTTAAATCCCCGTTAATACAAGAAACTAAGAAAAAAGAAAAATCGAGGATCTGTGGTACAACATAGAAATAAATTTTAATTTTAAATTATGGGAAACGTATAATTACCTGTAAATAAACACCCTGTGAGCTTAAGATAGGATAAGATATAACCCAAGATAAGACAAACAAATATAGGAAGTAAAGAGTCGGAAGACAGCGCCAAAAAAAAAAATAAGGAAAAGAAAAATAGAAATAAGAAAAGGAAGAAAAAAAAATAGAAAAAAAAAGAAAATAAAAAAAAAGAAATATAAGATAGGCAAAATACAGGGACCTGTGGTACACAGAAATAAAATAGAATTATAGAATTATGATGGTAGATATAAATTTTTTACAAATAAACACCCTTTAGCTTGATAAGATGATAGGATAAGATATAACCCAAAATAAGGCTAACAAATATAAGAAATAAAGAGTCGGAAGACAGCGCAAAAATAAAAATTTAATAAAATGAAGAATAGGGAAAAAGAAAAGGGGAAATTTTCTTGTAAAGAAACCCTGTGAGCCTAAAATAAGATAGGATAAGACTCCCAAGATAAACCTATCAAATATAGGAAATAAAGAGTCGGAAAGCGCAAAAATGAAATTCAATAAGAAAAAAAATGGAAAGAAGGAATAAGATAAATGCAAAGGGAAAAATAGAATGAAGGATAAGCTTAACCTTGCTTTCTAAGAATATCCGCAGGCAGGAAGGCCAAGAGCGCCATGGGGATGAGGAACAAAGGAACGATGTGCACTCCGCTCACCAACATGGGTGTATGGGTGTACATATATACATTTTATGTATAGGTGTGTATAGGTGTATTTTTTTCCATTTATGTGCATATATATAAAGGTGGGTGATATGTATATGTTTATATGTAATATTTTGGTATATGGACGGGTGTATGTTTTTGTGTATACATTATGCGGAGAGATGCTGACGTTTACATGCGCGAGTGCGGGTGTATACATATAAATATGGGTATGTATGGGTTTTAAACTGCATCATGTGGATGCGGATAGAGACGTATATGCGGGTATCCGTATATATATTATATTATAAATATTTTTAAATAAATAAAATATAATAAGAAAAACAGTAATATATAAATGAGAAATAACTTTTAAAGAAAAAAGGATACAAATAACTAAAAAAAAAAAGGCCTATATAAAGAAGTAAAAAAATAATTAAAGGGAAAACAAATCACAAAAAGAAAAAAAAGGAAACAATAGAGTAAAATTTGAAAAATACAAAGGTACAAGATAAAAAATGAAAGAAAGAGACAACAGAATAATAGGGGGAAAACAATGGTTGCAAAGCAGAGTAAGAGGGTTTAAAAAAGAATTATAAGGCAATAACACAAACATTTAGAGAAATAATTCCTCGGGGAAAAAAAATATATTTTTTTTTAGAACGGAGGGTTTTTAAAAAACCAACAAAAACGGGGCCACATAGAAAACAAAACACTTTTGTCTCCAAAATTATCTTTCCCTTTTTTCCCGAGAAAAAAGGGAAAAAGGAGACATCGGAAGACAACCTGGTCGAAGGTTCCCCCCTTTTTTTTAAAAGGAAAGGGGTCGGGAAAATTTAAAACAAAACAAAAAAAAACATACAGGATGTTGGAGACCGGAAAGGGAAATGAGAGAGTGCAGAGGAACGGCAGTTATGGGGGTTCCCCCATCCCAAACCGAACTGGAAAGAACGAAAAAAGGGGAAAAACAAAGGATTAAACAAATATAAAGGGGTCATGGAAAGCCCATATCGGGGAGATTCCAACTATCCAAGGGCGCGGGAGCAATTATGCGTACAACGAGCGCGAGGTCACGGTCATCAGGTGATTCATCAGCTCCTATGTAATATAAATATGCTGTGTATTCTTCCTAAGTAGTATTTCTGCGGTTAAACGAAACCGGGTTTCCCCGATTGGAATTGTTCCATTTACCCGCTTTCCCC
>NW_027216736.1:7500-10554 GCF_042767895.1 Penaeus vannamei | reverse complement strand
ACACGCACACACACGCGCGCACACACACACACACACACACACACACACACACACACACACACACACACACTTAAATACACACACTCACACAAACACACACACAACTCTCTCTCTCTCTCTCTCTCTCTCTCCCTCTCTCTCTCTCTCTCTCTCTCTCTCTCTCTCTCTCTCTCTCTCTCTCTCTCTCTCTCTCTCTCTCTCTCTCTCTCTCTCTCTCTCTCTCTCTCTCTCTCTCACTCTCTGCACATCCTCATATTTGAAAGGAAGAATTGTAGTCGTTTCTTAAATGACATGGAATAACGTGGCGAAGGAGCCGTGATTTTGCCACAGGTTCACCATCGGCCAACGTCCTGTAGGTGAACTTCCTTACCGGGAGATCAGCCGGGACATGTCCTTCGGTAGGACTCCTCACTTTGCAGGACGTTACCCGATTTACGGATTGTTCTTTGCTCATTTGTTTTACTATATGGTCATCAGTTGAATCTGATTCTCTTTGAGGCAGACCATATTGCATCGATACATTATTGTTATCGGTCTTTATTAACAAGACGTTCGATGATCCGCTATCGATGAGTGAACACGGGAACAATTAGCCCGTGAGAGCACAACGACACTGTGGAACACCCACCCCCCTTTTCCCTCCTCCTCCTCCTCCCTCTCCCCCTCCTTTTTGCTCCCCCACACATCCCCCTCTCCTCTTCCTTCCTCTTTCCCCACACATCCCTCTATCTCCCTCCCTTCTGCTCGTCCATAATCCCCCTCTCCCTTTCCCCCCTCCTCCTCTTCCACCTCCTCACTCACCCCCTCTCCCCCTTCTTCCTCATCCACCACACATCCACCTCTCCCTTTCCTCCCTTCTCTTCCACTAGAGATCCTCCACGGCCCCCTCCCCCCCTCCCTCCTCCTTCGATAGACTCCAAGTACGTGCTCTCGCTTGCTTATCCAGTACAAGGGTCGGAGGGTGGTTCAAGGCTGCGCACACTCCTTCACTCTTTTATAATACTTGATGGTTGTTAAGAGTGCGGTGCGCGGTGGAGAGGAGGGGGTTGTGGTGGGGGGGAATGGTGGTTGCGGTGAGAGGAGGGGAGTGATGGTGGGACTAGGGGTGGTGGTGGTTTTAGTGAGGATGGGGGTAGTTATGATTGTGGTGATAGGGGTGGTAGTGGTGATGATGATGAGGGTATGTGATGGTGATGGTATAGGGCATTCTGCTAATGTCGATGGTAGTAGATGGTTGATGGTGGGGCTGCTTGTGATGATAGGGGTGGTAGTGTTGTGGGTGATAGTGGTGGTGATGGGGTGGATGGTGGTGATGGTGAAATAGGCGATAATGGTAGGCAGTGGTTGTGCTGAAGGTGATGATGATGGGTGATGGTGAAATAGACGATAGTTGTAGGCAAAGGTAGTGGTGAAGGTGATGGTGGAATAGACGATAGTGGTGAAGGTGATGACGGGGTTGATGGTGGTGGAGGCGGCGACAGCGTGGAAGGGGATCCTGGTAGGAAGCGGAAGGTCCGACGTCTTCATCCCGAAAGATCGTGCTGACAGTCAAGAAGTCTAGTTGTTATAACTTTTTTTTTCCTAGCGTCGCCCTTGATTGTCATGGTGCCGCCGCGATGGTGGTGGGTGGGATGACTACCAGCTGTTGGTGCTTTGGTCTCACGCACCTTTCATTTTTCTCGAGTCTACCATCTATGAAGGTCGAGGTCGATGGTAATGGCGCAGCAGAGGTGGCGGTCCGGTGTCCTCGAAGGCCGTCGATGGGAGCCCGGGGCAGGTGGCGCGGCTGGCCTTCCGTGCTCGCCGCGCCCAACCCGCCGAGGCGCTGCCAGATATTATCCTGACGTCTCCCGGCGCGGGGAGATGTGGCGTGACGGGGCAGGTCGTGGTACGGGTGCGGCGCCGGCTGGAGGCGGATGCCGGGCCCATGGCGGCGAGCTAAGGCGCAGTGATGGGCCGAGGCGGGAACGCGGGCGGGGGTTGGGGCGCTCACGGAGGGGCCTCCTCTCAGGATACTCGAGCTGTAGTAGTCCGCTGTGGTCTTATTCATTGTGATGCCGATATATTTTTGTTTATGGAATACCCGTTTCTCCTCAGCCACGCGTTTTCGTTTATGCATTTAGTACTGTTATATTTTTTACTTTTTGAGCTCGAAGATAGCTGCTCTCTTCAGTTAGGAGCATATACTTGTTGCTTGAATATCTGTTTTGTTACGATCTCATTCCTTTGTATCCGTACTATCATCCAAAGGAAAGCAAAAACACCCTCTAAGGATCCCACTCTCCTGTATTCTCCGTCGCCGAGGAAAGGACGTGCCCTTTTTATTGACCATCTCCGTCAGTCCTCGTGGCCTGTGGGAAATTCTCCCTCCTTACCCCCGCCTTTTCCACCTTTCCTTTCCCCTCTTGCGTGTAACTCGCGAAGCCCCCTTTCACGCCCCCATGCCCCCATCTTACCCTCTTTCCTGTGAATCACCCATATTAGGCGTCTCTCTCTCCCTCCGGCCTCGCTCCGGACGATACAGATCTCCCGCCGAAGCGCGTGGGGGGGACGGGTCGCAGGACACCGTTAGGGAGGAGACACCGGGGGATCCTCGCGTGGTCTGTGAATGCAGGCGTTGTTCCTCATATGGAGGTTACTGCGTTGACATGAAATGATTATCGCAGATTTTCACCGGTCGCATGACACCGGCTTTCTCCCTGTTGGTTCGAGTGCGGTCTTGATCGTGGGATGGCGGGAGTCTGGCGGATTTCCCCATTTGCATCGGCGGCTCCGATTCTGTGCGTAGTACCTGCCGTCGGCAGCTTATTCGGGGCACGTCTTTCGTGCGCGCTCATTTTTCCCTTCTTCGTTATTAACGGGCGGACAAACTAACCCCCATCTCCACCGCCGCGACCACCGCTGGCCGTGACCCGTGATCCTGGGAGCGGTCACAACCTCCTTCGTGTTATTTCTCCGGGCCCGTTTTTGTGGCGCGGAGAAAGCACGGTCTGGCGGGGAGACGCGTTTGCGCTTGATGGCTCTGCATCGCTCGGTATGACTGGAAACTTTCAC
>NW_027216736.1:0-2500 GCF_042767895.1 Penaeus vannamei | reverse complement strand
TTTGCCGAGTGTCCGGGGCGGGGGAGGCAGGGGTGGGGGAGGGGGGCGTTAAATAAAGTCGCGGCGGGGAGATATATATAGGCGCTGTTGCCTTTATAGCTCTTTCATCGGTAGGGCTGTGTGTGTGTGTGTGTGTGTGTGTGTGTGTGTGTGTGTGTGTGTGTGTGTGTGTGTGTGTGTGTGTGTGTGTGTGTGTGTGATTGAGAAAGAGAGTGAGTTTTTCATTCTTTAAACTTCGATTGATTGTTTGTCCTTCACATGTATGCGTGCTTGTACTCTTTGATTCATGTACCATTCATATATTACTTGCGTCAAGACGCGCCCACGAGCGCCCACCGCGCATACATCATGCAGCAAGCAGCCGCAACAGGTTGCGCTAGACAGGTCCTCCTGAGAGCGCGGCGAGAAGGACCAGTCTGCTGCGCCTTTGAGAGGCATAGACTGAACCCCCATTCAAAACTTGACCGCCCGGAGGTGGCGTGAAGAGGCGGGCCCTGAAGACGCCTAAAGGGCTGTGCAGTTCAAGCGTTGCACGAACAAATGTTGCAGTGACATCACTGCCTTTGGTGGCTGTATGTTTTTGAGAACGAATACGCCGTTATTATGTATTTTGTTTTGGTCGAGTTACAGTCGCGAGGTGTGTCGTTGGTCAAATAACTGCGCTGGCAATGCGCTGTTGTGGGACGTTGAGGAAAGTCATTATGGCCATGAGTGGTTGTGCAACATAGCCGGTGACGACGACTTTTAGAGGGCACTGATGTGTGTTTTCCTCTTGTTTGTCAATTATATAACAATGTCTGCCTGAGCTCTGCTGCAAGCAGGCCTTGTCCGCCTCTCTATCCCCTCCCTGCCTCCTTTTCCCTCGGCATAAAAACACCAGCCATGAATAACAAACAATGCCAGCGTACCAGACGGACATGTCAACATCGCCGCCTCCTTGAAGGAAAACAAAGACTGTAAATGGACACAATAGAGCACAGATAGAGAACGCTCCCCGTGACGATGAGGATTCCTGGGAACAAAATGACCTGCAAATGACCGCTCGCGCTATCACTTGGGACCAGACAGGCTGCAGAGGAGTGACGGAGGGGGAGATGGAGAGACTGTTGGGGGGGTAGGGTGGAAGGGGGGATGGAGAGACTGTTTGGGGTAGGTAGAGGGATGGAAGGATAGGGGAGGGGGAAGGGTAGTGGCTAGAGGATTTGGGGAGGATAGGGGAGGAGGAAGTGCAGTGAGTAGGGGATTTAGGGATAGGAAGGGGTAGAGAGGGAGGAATAAGTGAGGGTGAGGGGTGGGGATGCGTTGGTAGGGAGGGGGTCGGGCCTCGACCAGTATATATCTCACCAGCAATGTGGGCGTGGCGAGTTTTTGCTGTCGGGCCAGTTTGGGTGTTAGGGAAGCAAAGGTTATGTACCGTGCTTGGTAACGCGGTGCGCTGGCCTAGTAGGGGGCGGGGATCAGGGAAGCGAAGGAGAAGGGGGAGAATGGGAAAGAGGAGAAGAAGAAAAAGAAGATAAGAAAGGTAAAAAAAGAAAATAAAGGAAGATGAAGAAATAGTAGGAAACGGGGATAGGAGAGAAAGATAAAGAGAAAAGACAAGGAAAAGGGGGAGAAGGAAAAGTAGAAAGGCCAGAAGCAGAAAAAGGATAAGGGGGAGATGCACAAAAAGGAGAGGGAGAAGAGAAGGAAAATACAGATAAGAATAGGATTCGAGGAACAGGTTGGAAGCTGCGAGCTGGAGGAGGACATGCATGGATGAGTGAAGAAAGGACAAATAAGGTAATCAAGGTGGAGGAAGAAGGAGAAGGAGGAGGAGGAGGAAACTCTGAAGGATAGAGAAAATATAACGTGGGAACACGTAGGAGGAGGAAGAGCACGAAAGGGGAAGAGAAAGAAAGTTGAGAAAGTGTGGAATCAGTGAAACCTGCAATGGAGCAAGCAAGCGCAAAAGGAATAAGCGAGAGTCGGGATAGATGGAGAGAGAAAGTACAGACAAAAAGGGGAGATACGAGAGAGAAAGTTGAAGACGAAGGAGAAAGAGTGAAACTGCGGAAAAGAGAATAAAGCTAAGGCGAAGAATTCAAGATCAGCAGAGGTCGTGAGACGAGAGAAAAGGGGCGAGTTTCGGGCAGAGGGAACAGCAGAAGAAGGGGAGGGGAAGGGGGAGAGGGAGCGGGGGATAAGCTCCATAAACCGAGTGGGACGCAGCCAATAGGTAATCACAGAAGACACGATGCGGAGCCTTGCTAACACGTTCTCACCGTGGGCGCTCAGCGGGGCATGTCTGCTGAGCGATTAACAGGATTTTCGATGCGGCCGTTGCTGTGTTTGCGGATGCTTGGCTCGCTCTTATTTATGGCTGTTGCCTTGCACGCCGTTATCGTCTCTGTTCTTGTTTGTTTTTATTTTAATTTTCTTATATATATAATTTTTATTTTTATTATCGTTATTGTTGTTATAACTTTTTTGCGGGGTGCGGTTGCAAGACGAGCATTATCCG
>NW_027216735.1:0-5000 GCF_042767895.1 Penaeus vannamei | reverse complement strand
CCGGACAAGATTACGACAAGAACAGCAATTCATGCTTAGATAAAAGAGATAACAACGAGAGTCACAGCAATGGCATAAAACAATAATAAAAAAAGAGAGATATCAACGAACACATAACAACGATGACAACAGCTGCCCAACCCCTTCCATACATACATACGGTTTACAAATCCCTCTTCTTGTGCTCTCTCTCTCCCTCTTCTTATGCTCTCTCTCTCCCTCTTCTTATGCATTCTCATTCATGACGAAATTTCATTCATGCTTCATTCACATTCACTCATTCTCATTCGGGACGCATCCACACCTGCCACAGTGGTTCATATTCGCGGCACGTTCTCGATCATGACACATTCCCATTCATGGCGTCCCTTTTTTAATCATGACAGGATCATCCATGACACATGACACATTCTCATCCATGATACGATCTCGATCATGACACTCACAAATGGCACATGGCACATTTTTTTTCTTCACCCAAGCTGAAGTCTCGATCATGACACTCACAAATGACACATCTCACCCATGGCACACTTTTTTTTCTATCCATGCCACGATCTCCATCGTGACAACACGACACATTTTTCCGTGTTACGTTCTCGATCATGGCACACCATAATCAATGACACACGACACACGTATCCATGACACACCCGCCTTCACAACACATTTCCACGTAAATTCTCCTCTCCAGCACCTGTTCATGCCCAACGCCCCCCCCTCCTGACACGGTGTCATTCGTAATGCCTTAGCGACTCACAGAATCCCTGCCCTTCCCCAGAGCCACAGGAGAACGCCACAGGAGAACGCGCCATGATAATGCCCCCAGGAGAATACCCCAGGGGAACAACACATGGGAATACCACAGGAGAACGCCACAGGAGAACCCAGAATACCCTAGGGGAATACCCCAGGGGAACAACACATGATAATGCCCCCAGAATACCCCAGGGGAACAACACATGGGAATACCACAGGAGAATACCCCAGGAGAACGCCACAGGAGACCCCAAGAGAATACCCCAGGGGGAATGCCACAGGAGAACGCCACAGGAGACCCCAGGAGAATACCCCCAGGGGAACAACACATGGGAATACCACAGGAGAATACCCCAGGGGAACAACACATGGGAATACCACAGGAGAATACCCCAGGAGAACGCCACAGGAGAACCCAGGAGAATACCCTAGGGGAACAACACATGGGAATACCACAGGAGAATACCCCAGGAGAACGCCACAGGAGAACCCAGGAGAATACCCTAGGGGAACAACACATGGGAATACCCCAGGAGAATGCCCTCAAGAGAATACCCCACAGGAGAATGCCCTTAAGACAATGCCACAGGAGAATACCCCAGGTGAGCGCCCCTTGGCCCTCGGCTCCAAGGAACCCTCGCCCTCTGAAACCACCCCGTGAGCTCGCGAGGCTTCCAACCGAGAAAACCAGACCCAACGGCGTGGGTTTCCTTCACCGGGTGATGAGACTCGAACCCCCACCATCATTACTTCATGGTAGGACCACCACGGGCGTCATGGTTGCCCCACTATGGGCTCTTAATGGTAGGGCCACACGGTAGGACTACACTAGACTGCTAATGGTAGGGCCACACGGTAGGACTACACTAGACTGCTAATGGTAGGGCCACACGGTAGGACTACACTAGATTGTTAATGGTAGGACACTAGATTGTTAATGGTAGGGCCACATGGTAGGACTACAGTAGACTGCTAATGGTAGGGCCACACGGTAGGACTACACTAGATTGTTAATGGTAGGGCCACACGGTAGGACTACAGTAGACTGCTAATGGTAGGGCCACATGGTAGGACTACACTAGATTGTTAATGGTAGGGCCACATGGTAGGACTACACTAGACTGCTAATGGTAGGGCCACACGGTAGGACTACAGTAGACTGCTAATGGTAGGGCCACATGGTAGGACTACACTAGATTGTTAATGGTAGGACTACACTAGATTGTTAATGGTAGGACCACATGGTAGGACTACACTAGATTGTTAATGGTAGGACCACATGGTAGGACTACACTAGATTGTTAATGGTAGGACCACATGGTAGGACTACACTAGATTGTTAATGGTAGGACCACATGGTAGGACTACACTAGATTGTTAATGGTAGGACTACACTAGATTGTTAATGGTAGGGCCACACGGTAGGACTACACTAGATCGTTAATGGTAGGGCCACACGGTAGGACTACACTCGACTGCTAATGGTAGGGCCACACGGTAGGACTACACTCGACTGCTAATGGTAGGGCCACACGGTAGGACTACACTAGACTGCTAATGGTAGGGCCACACGGTAGGACTACACTAGACTGCTAATGGTAGGGCCACACGGTAGGACTACACTAGACTGCTAATGGTAGGGCCACACGGTAGGACTACACTAGACTGCTAATGGTAGGGCCACATGGTAGGACTACACTCGACTGCTAATGGTAGGGCCACACGGTAGGGCTACACTCGACTGCTAATAGTAAGGCCACACGGTAGGACTACAGTAGATTGTTAATGGTAGGGCCACATGGTAGGACTACACTCGACTGCTAATGGTAGGGCCACATGGTAGGACTACACTAGACTGCTGCTGGTAAGGCTACACGGTAGGACTACACTCGACTGCTACTGGTAAGGCTACACCAGACTACCCATAACAATGCCATAACAGACAAGATATGAACAGCGCTACAACAAAAGATTTCATGGTAGGACCCACACCGGACTGTTAATGGCCCAACCGCCGCACAGCCTGTCAACCGTAGGGGCCAAATTGGGCTGCTAATGGTCCAACCGCCGCACAGCCTGTCAACCGTCGGGGCCAAAATGGACTGTTAATGGCCCAACCGCCGCACAGCCTGTCAACCGTCGGGGCCAAATTGGACTGCTAATGGTCCAACCGCCGCACAGCCTGTCAACCGTAGGGGCCAAATTGGACTGCTAATGGCCCAACCGCCGCACAGCCTGTCAACCGTAGGGGCCAAATTGGACTGTTAATGGCCCAACCGCTGCACAGCCTGTCAACCGTAGGGGCCAAATTGGACTGTTAATGGTCCAACCGCCGCACAGCCTGTCAACCGTAGGGGCCAAATTGGACTGCTAATGGTCCAACCGCCGCACAGCCTGTCAACCGTCGGGGCCAAATTGGACTGTTAATGGCCCAACCGCCGCACAGCCTGTCAACCGTAGGGGCCAAATTGGACTGTCAATGGTCGGGATACTACGGGTTCCTGATGGGACGGCCACTGCAGGACCTCTTGGCACGCTTCACGGATCTCTTAATGGGTCTCGCTACGTCTTCGATCGATGTTGCAGCGAAGATAATGGAAGACACGCCACATGACGACAGCAACACCAGTGAAACCACGGCATCAACAACACAGCAACGGAATCACCACCGTCATCATCATAACCATTACCCTCGTCATTATTACCATAGTCATTACCATCATCGTCTTTATTACCATCATCATCATTCCCATAGCCATTACCATCATCATTACCATAGCCATTACCATCACCATTACCATAACTATTACAATCATCATCATCATTACCATAACCATCACAATCATCATCATCATTACCATAACCATTACAATCATCATCATTTTTACCATAACCATTACAATCATCATCATCTTTACCATAACCATTACAATCATCATCATCATTATTACCATAACCATCATCATCATTATTACCATAACCATTACAATAATCATCATTATTACCATAACCATTACAATCACATTACAATCATCATTGTTATCATAACCATTACAATCATCATCATCATCATTACCATAACCATCACCATCATCATCGCATCATCACCGCCACCACCCCGACGAAAGATAATGACGATGAACCGCGAAACCAACGACCGAAGATGCCGATAACGCAAAGAAATAATGAGGGGCCGCTCTGCAGGTACGTCCCCGCTCCCGCTGCTGCTGTTCGTGTGTTTGCTGTCCCTCTGCTGCTGCTGCTGCTGCTCCTCCCGCTGCTGCTGTTTGTGTGTTTGCTGTCCCCCTGCTGCTCCTCCTCCTCCTCCCACTGCTGCTGCTCCTCCTCCTCCCGCTGCTGCTGGTGCCGTGGCATGACAGCCTTCCCGGGCGCAATTTGCCGTGACTCAGTGTTGCATGACACGCCCGCGCGCGCCCGCCCGCCTGCCAGCCCGCCCGCCAGCCCGTCCGAGGGAACCCTGACACGCTCTCCCGAAGGCCCGACGGAGACCGGCCCGAGGGGAGGGGGGTAGGGGGGTCGGGGGGAAGGGGAGGGGGGGGTCGGTCGGGGAATTTCCGGGGGAAGGGGAGAGGGAGGGGGGAGGGAGAGGGGGTATGACAGCGTGGGGGTGGCGTTGTTGGGGTGGGGTACGGGAGGCGGTGGGAGGGGAGGGAAGAGGGGAGGGAGGGGGTATGACAGCATGGGGGTGGCGTTGTTGGGGTGGGGTACGGGAGGCGGTGGGAGGGGAGGGAAGAGGGGAGGGAGGGGGTATGACAGCATGGGGGTGGCGTTGTTGGGGTGGGGTACGGGAGGCGGTGGGAGGGGAGGAAGAGGGGGAGGGAGGGGGTATGACAGCATGGGGGTGGCGTTGTTGGGGTGGGGTACGGGAGGTGGTGGGAGGGGAGGGAAGAGGGGGGGGGAAGGGGGGAGGAGGGGGATGACAGCATGGGGGTGGCGTTGTTGGGGTGGGGTACGGGAGGTGGTGGGAGGGGAGGGAAGAGGGTGGTGGGTGGGTGGGGGGGGGCAAATGCTTCCGTGGGACATAGTGGGGAAGAGGGGGATAGAATACTGGCATGGGCGTGGGTTCGAGCGCGGGCGTGGAGAGGCAAGCAGAAGGCAGTGGCGCAGTTTCGGCCGAACAGTGGGCGTCGGTAGAACCATAACAGACGCAGACCCAGATCATGTTAAAGACATGGCCGATGGTGAGGGCGTGAGAATAAACATCAGCGTGGGCGTGGGTA
>NW_027216732.1:5000-10542 GCF_042767895.1 Penaeus vannamei | reverse complement strand
ATGAGTAGGAGGGTGAATATCAACAGTAGTTGGAGCTGAGGGGGATGGGCTGCGTTGGAAGGGAGTAGGAGGAAGGGGGGATAGGGGGAATATGAGTAGGAGGAGGATGGATATTAGCAGTCACTTTGAGTGTGGAGTAAATAGTTTTGAATATCTTCCATAGTTTCTGCAGTGGAGTTGGTTGGAGAGTTTTGTGATACAAATGTTTTCTTATGAGGGGGGGGGAGGAGGCTGGTGTCTGAGGAGTTAAGGCAAAGGTAGGTGGAAGTGAGTATGTAGTAGAAGAAAGGGTGAAACATTTAGTCTGTCTGCTGTGGATAGTGAGCGGAGGGGGAGGGGAAGGTGTTGGGGCTGTAGTTGGGATTGGAATGTCTAGATTCAGAGTGGCAAAAAAATTTGAAGTTGGAAGTGGGGAAGTAAGTAATTATAGAAGATGGTGTAGGAACATCTTGGGGAGGAGGGGGAGGGGCAGAGTGAGTGAAATTACTGGAATTGGGTTTATGAGAGAAACCTCGTCGCAGTGCTTCCTGTCTGGCTTGTATCTGAGAGTTGCCACCTCAGATTCAAACTTGTAGGTGGGGCTGCCTCTATAAAATACATTATGGGGGCCACTGCAGTTAGCACGTGTGCATCATTGTGCAGAGCAGTTTGATTGGTTATGACCAGGTTGGGCATTTAGGGGGCATTGGGCTGTGGAACGGCAACGTTTGGCAGGATGTCCAAAACGGCAACAGTTATGACACTGACGAGGAGATTGGTATGTTCAAACAGGGAAGGATTGTCCACCAATGTAGATATGAAAGAAAAGGTAGTGGCTGCAGAAATTAATTATGGCAATGTTGGTGGGGTTCTTTCGATGACTTCTAGTAGGAATGGAGTAGCACTGTACTGATATCACATCATGGTCTTTGAGGTAGCCGAGTAAATATTCTCCACAATCTGATCAATCGATATCCATAGGGCAATTTGCTGGGGAGATGGAGACAGTTCTGGTAAAAGTATAAAGTACTAGTAGGCATTGAGGGGTGGGTAGTAGTTGATGTTCAGAGTCATGGTCAAAGGAGAGCCTGGGGTCAGGGAGCCGGGAGAGTTTGAATTGGTGGGGCTATTTGATGAAGGGGCAAGCCTCATTGCCCCTAATAAGGGTATTCTGTCTTCATTACTGGCCATGGCAAGCCTTGACTATGTTGGGGAAAGAAACAGTCCACCCCTCAGGGTCCCTTTGAGGGACAAGGGCTAGACAATCAAAACGGGAATACTGTGCCCATGGTTCCCTCAGGCCATTCAGGACTGGCACAAAGTCAGTCTTTCATCCTTTCAGCACGGTTCTTACACCTTAGGAAATGGATAGTAGAAAGGGTTGGAGAAGGGATGGAAATGAAAGAGCAGGAGGGAGAAAAGACCATGCAAAATTAGTTGAGTCAGGGGCTAAGGCCCAAGGTAAGGAAGATCCCCAGCATTGGGTCCCAGTCCTCATCTCGTAAGCCACCCTACAGCAGCAATGGGCAAGGGATTGGTGGGATATTGGCTTTGATGAGCCTACAATATGTGGGAGAAGAGAAAAGGTCTACCGCTCAGGGTCCCCAAGACAGGTAAGGGCTAGATGATTTACCAAGGGAATATCATGCACTTGGCTCCCTGTGCCTATTCAGGACTGACAAAACTAGCCTTTCATCCTTTTAGCAGAGCTCTTACACCTTGGGAAGTGGAAAGATGGGGTTGGAGAACAGAAGGAAAAGTAAAGGAAGAAGAAATGACTATGCAAAATTGGCGGAGCTGAGGATTGATGTCTAAGATAGTGGTGATTGCCCAATATTGGGCCTGAGTTCCTATCTTCTGTGCCTCCCAGGATAACAATGGGTATGAAATTCTGGGAGTAGAACCAAACAAAATTCAAGAAAAAAAGTACAGATAAGGAAAAGGAAGCCAGCTTTCATTAATACATATGAAGTCGTAATACTGAAAAGATAATTACATATCATGCATGGTGGTATTATTCTTTTCCTGCAATTATCACTATAAATTCTTTTCAAGAGTCTGGGGGATAACCAATGATACAAGTATTCAAGAAGACATTTATTTGTCATTTCTTTTTAATGAAATTAACTATAAGTGAGAAAGAACTGACCACTGATATAGAAAAAAGGAAAACACAATCAAAATTTTCACACATTAAACTGGTCTACTGTTACTTTTAGGCAATTTCAATATTTGGTGTCTACTCAATTTTGTAATTTTTCTATTTTGAATAGATTATTATACCAAGAAAAAAAAGGAAATTACTCTTTTTTACATTACAAATGTGAATGAATACTCTTGCTTTCCATATGGAAATTATTATCTACATAAATGGCTGATTTGTACATTTCCATATAGCTTACAGATTCATAAAAAATATGCTTTAAAATACTTATATTAGAAAAAATATGTATTACTTTCATCCTACAATTAGAAACTTGTTTTTAAAGATTGCTTATAAATAAAAAATACAAGCCAAGAACATGCAGTGAAATGAAAAAAAAAAAACTTAATAATTGATAACTGGTAATTAATAACAATAATAATACCAATATCAATAATAATCACCATCATCACCATCATCATAACTATAACAAAAAAGATATAACTATGATGATGATGATCATAATAATGATAATAATAATAATAATGATAATGATAATTATAAAAAATAATAATAACAATCATCATCATAATAATAATAGCAATCATTACCAGAATCTTAACAAGAACAATACAAATAATAATACTAATAAAAAATAATACCAATAATAACAATAATGATAATGAAAATGATAATGATGATGACCATAATCATTCTTTTTCATCAGATAAATATGAATTGTAACATGGAAGAGACATTACTATGATTTTTTTACAACCATTTTGTTACTCAAAAACTTTGTTTCACATTTTTACACCTTGAGAATATCAAACATTCTTAAATTAAACACAAAGATATTGGAACATCAATACATATAAAATAAATACAAGTGAAAGAGTATTTACAGTCTGGAGATGCATTGCTCTTTGTAACTTTTAAGAAAAAGTTTTAATGCATAAGGCACAAAATGCTGTATAATTAGAGTATAATCCTGTCATGTCTTTATCTCTCTCTCTAAAAAAACAGAAAAAAAACAAGACACTACAAAGAAAACCTCAACATAATCTTTTTATATCATATAAAAAAGTTTACATATAACATGTTTTCAAAAATATTCCTACTGATCAACTAATCACCACACACAATTTATACTAAATTAAGATCTATCACATTTGGCAGTGCTTAGTTTTACTGACTGGAATTAACTGTAAAATTTCACTACATACACAATATTATCACTTATCTAATTGTCTATCTCTCACTACCTATTGTACTGGTATTATTGAAAAAAGAGAGAAAAATTTTGATCTGTGTGCCAACAGCATGATATTAACATTCTTTGTTATTTTTGTTTTTCTTTGTTTACCTAGCACAACCTACATGGATGCTTCTCTGATTACAAATCCTTATTTAACAATAACATACTTTATGTGCATACCTTTTTGACTGAGAAATACTGTTTCATGGGATACTCTATTACAGCTAACACTTCATTTTGTGAGATCATGAATATGAATATGTATTCTAGAACATTATAGTAGAAAAAATGCTAAACATTCCTCAACCACCGACCACTTCCATAAGATAGTGATGACCAGGAACTGTGAGCAATTGAGCTGCAAATTAGTCATATTTCCATTACAAAGAGTGAATAGAGGAGAGAGGGGAATTGATATGGGTGGGAAGGGTAGAGTAAAAAAGTAAAGAAGAAAAAAGAGAAAAACAAACAGGAAACAAAGAATGACTACACTGCAATATTATGGGTTTTCACATTGAACACATATCAACGAGCTGCTGCAACACTGGTACTAAACTTGCAAAGCCAGTTTTACTATTTATAAATGGATCTGCACCTCAAAGTGCATACATACAATTTTAATTTACTACTCTACTGTGCATGAAACACAAGGTTTATCAAGTATCACATGTGTAAATCTTAGCTTTACTGTATCAGTAATCTAACCCTTTGTATGGTGGTACAAGTATTGTTCACTGTATTTTTCTTGTGAATTTTGTTGAACACAGATGGCTTTACAACTGCTCAGCAACCCAGGAGTCAATTAGTAAGCCTGACATGACCTCACCTCATTTCATTCTTTGATGTTTATTCTAATAACAATATTACATTTATCATCAATAGCATTATGATTATCATAGATATCAAAATACTAACAGCAATAGAAAATAAAAATTATCTAAAATTCAAAGAAAAGGGCAAACAGGTGAGATAAGTATGACTGGTAATTGACTTTTTGATAACTTACTTGTGGAGCCATTAATGTGTAAACACTATTATGAAACTAAAATCACAGTGGACATGGCATGTATGTCATGCCATCTCAGCTCAAGGGTTAATAACTGAAAAGAATTTACTATACCATTTACCATACCTGGCTCTCTTTGCAAAGCCCTTCTTATATCTTTTTGTTCCAAATGAACAAAAAATCATTAATCTTACATAGACTGGAAGTACATTCTTACATTAGGATAAATGATAATGGATAATGTATTCAATAAACAGATTACATTACATGACATTATGCAGACAAAAATCCCACCTCATGATAAAAAACTGCAAATGCATCTTCTGTTTTACATCTTTTTAACTTCTGAATTTGCAATCACTGCAGTAACTGTACACATTAAAAAAATAGCAAATACACTTACACAATAAACAGTATGCTTTATACAGTAAACTGTTTCTTTAAGGAAATTACTTCTCTATAATCTATTGTTACTGTTCAGCATTAACACACTCACTTTCAAAGGTCCATCTTGAATGTTAACTAGAAAGGAATATATCTATCCTGCTATCTATCTTGTTTAAGTACAGCTCTTAAAACACTCAAACTCAACAGAGAAAAACAAATCAATCAATCTAAAAGAAAGAAAAAATTGTATAGCCACTACAAACAAATTGATCTAAACATCACAGGATCACTTTGGTGAAGATCTGTAAGTTGGGGAATCCTCATATGCTCCTCGTCTGAAAGGAGGAGCTCCATATATTGGCTCGTTATTCACACTCCACAAAGTAATTCTCTGTGGTGAAGGGGAGTAGTCCAACCGCTTTGCTAAGGAGTCCATGCCTCCACTCGCTCCACTGCTTCCACTCCCCGAAGGTGAAGGGCGATCTTAGTGTAGAAGTGTTGAAAAGGTTATTGATTGGTATGCATATCTACTGCATATCTGTTTCATGCATATTTAAACAAATAAATAAGTTATTAAGCAACAATAAAGACAAGATGTAAATTGTAAAAGCATGCTGAAATCATATTATTAGTTAAAAGTGTAGATATTCCAAAAAATAGAATAAGAATGAAATGAGTATATGAAGTCTTTCTTCCTTACTTGGAGAAAATGCTGTCATAGCAGGTCCTGGCATAGGTGAATTTGCAAACACACCTGTTTGCTGAGTCT
>NW_027216731.1:0-2500 GCF_042767895.1 Penaeus vannamei | reverse complement strand
CTGGTTAGGTTAGGTTAGGTTGGGTTAGGTAATGTTATGTTATGTTATGTTATGTTGGGTTAGGTTAGGTTAGGTTAGGTTAGGTTAGGTTAGGTTGGGTTAGGTTAGGTTAGGTTATGTTGGGTTAGGTTATGTTATGTTATGTTATGTTAGGTTAGGTTAGGTTAGGTTAGGTTAGGTTAGGTTAGGATTTTTTGGGTTAGGTTAGGTTAAGTTAGGTTAGGTTAGGTTATGTTGGGTTAGGTTAGGTTAGGTTAGATTAGGTTATGTTATGTTATGTTGGGTTAGGTTAGGTTAGGTTATGTTAAGTTATGTTGGGTTAGGTTAGGTTGTGTTAGGTTAGGTTGGGTTATGTTATGTTATGTTATATTATGTTATGTTGGGTTAGGTTAGGTTAGGTTAGGTTAGGTTGGGTTGGGTTATGTTATGTTATGGTATGTTGGGTTAGGTTAGGTTAGGTTATGTTGGGTTGGGTTAGGTTAGGTTATGTTGGGTTAGGTTAGGTTAGGTTAGGTTAGGTTATGTTGGGTTAGGTTAGGTTGGGTTAGGTTAGGTTAGGTTAGGATAGGTTAAGTTATAGGTTAGGTTGGGTTATGTTATGTTATATGTTATATTATGTTATGTTATGGTATGTTGGATTAGGTTAGGTTATGTTGGGTTAGGTTAGGTTAGGTTGGGTTAGGTTAGGTTAGGTTAGGTTAGGTTGGGTTAGGTTATGTTAGGTTCGGTTAGGATGGGTTAGGTTAGGTTAGGTTAGGTTATGTTTTGTTGGGTTAGGTTAGGTTAGGTTAGGTTATGTGTGGTTAGGTTAGGTTATGTTATGTTGGGTTAGGTTAGGTTAGGTTAGTTTAGGTTAGGTTAGGTTAGGTTATGTTGGGTTAGGTTAGGTTAGGTTAGGTTATGTTGCGTTAGGTTAGGTTAGGTTAGGTTATGTTGGGTTAGGTTAGGTTAGGTGAGGTTAGGTTATGTTGGGTTAAGTTAGATTAGGTTAGGTTGGGTTATATTATGTTTATGTTATGTTATGTTGGGTTAGGTTAGGTTAGGTTATGTTGGGTTAGGTTAGGTTAGGTTAGGTTATGTTGGGTTAGGTTAGGTTAGGTTAGGTTATGTTATGTTATGTTGGGTTAGGTTAGGTTAGGTTGGGTTATATTATGTTATGTTATGTTATGTTGGGTTAGGTTAGGTTGGGTTAGGTTAGGTTAGGTTAGGTTATGTTGGGTTAGGTTAGGTTAGGTTAGGTTATGTTGGGTTAGGTTAGGTTGGGTTAGGTTAGGTTAGGTTAGGTTATATTGGGTTAGGTTGGGTTAGGTTGGGTTATGTTATGTTATGTTATGTTATGTTGGGTTAGGTTAGGTTAGGTTATGTTGGGTTAGGTTAGGTTAGGTTAGGTTAAGCTGGGTTAGGTTAGGTTAGGTTAGGTTATGTTAAGTTAGGTTATGTTAGGTTATGTTATGTTATGTTGGGTTAGGTTAGGTTAGGTTAGTTAGGTTAGGTTAGGTTATGTTAGGTTATGTTATGTTATGTTATGTTAGGTTAGGTTATGTTGAGTTAGGTTAGGTTAGATTAGGTTATGTTATGTTATGTTATGTTGGGTTAGGTTAGGTTATGTTGGGTTAGGTTTGGTTAGGTTAGGTTATGTTGGGTTAGGTTAGGTTAGGTTAGGTTAGGTTATGTTGGGTTGGGTTAGGTTAGGTTAGATTATGTTATGTTATGTTGGGTTAGGTTAGGTTATGTTAGGTTAGGTTGGGTTAGGTTAGGTTATGTTATGTTATGTTGGGTTATGTTATGTTATGTTATGTTGGGTTATGTTATGTTATGTTATGTTATGTTGGGTTGGTTATGTTATGCTATGTTATGTTGGGTTGGTTAGGTTATGTTATGTTGGGTTAGGTTGGGTTGGGTTAGGTTAGGTTAGGTTAGGTTAGGTTATGTTGGGTTAGGTTAGTTTAGGTTAGGTTAAGTTATTAGGTTAGGTTAGGTTAGGTTAGGTTAGGTTTGGTTATGTTGGGTTGGGTTAGGTTAGGTTAGGTTATGTTGGGTTAGGTTAGGTTAGGTTATGTTGGGTTAGGTTAGGTTAGGTTATGTTGGGTTAGGTTTGGTTACGTTAGGTTAGGTTAGGTTAGGTTATTTTGGGTTAGGTTAGGTTATGTTATGTTATGTTGGGTTAGATTAGGTTAGGTTAGGTTGGGTTATGTTATGTTATGTTATGGTATGTTGGATTAGGTTAGCTTAGGTTAGGTTATGTTGGGTTAGGTTAGGTTAGGTTAGGTTAGGTTAGGTTATGTTGGGTTATGTTATGTTATGTTGGGTTAGGTTAGGTTAGGTTATGGTGGGTTAGGTTAGGTTAGGTTAGATTAGGTTATGTTGTTATGTTATGTTGGGTTAGGTTAGGTTAGGTTAGGTTATGTTGGGTTAGGTTAGGTTAGGTTAGGTTATGTTGGGTTAGGTTAGGTTAGGTTAGTTTAGGTTAGGTTGGGTTGGGTTAGGTTAGGTTAGATTA
>NW_027216729.1:0-2500 GCF_042767895.1 Penaeus vannamei | reverse complement strand
AGCTCAATAACTGCACAACCAGATATAGAAATTTCTTTGCAATATAACGACAATCAACTATTGGATTTTTGATGGAGTGTCTTTCCAAAATCTCGTTTTATTGTGTCCTGTCGAAGAGAAGTAGAATTTACATATTTTTTGTACGATTTCATCAAGTGGCTTTTGGGTGAAAAAAATGATATCCAATTAGGACGATTTTTCCGCTTTTCTGGAAGGTTCTAATGAGTTTCTCTTTTTTTTTCTTTTTTTTTTTTCTTATCTTCCCCCCACCCCCCTTTTTGTGAAGCGGAATTTCAATTATTTATTTTTCTCGATTTTCATATGGCTTCTATTCTGGGTTTCTCTCTCTCTCTTTTATTTCTTTCTCTCATTATTGATTTGTCTCCATTTTTTTTTCTATTTCTCTCTCTCTCTCTCTCTCTCTCTCTCTCTCTCTCTCTCTCTCTCTCTCTCTCTCTCTCTCTCTCTCTCTCTCTCTCTCTCTCTCTCTCTCTCTGTCTGTGGATTCAAGTTACAATTATTAATATAATGAAAATATTAATTATAATAATTTTACTATGAACCCTACTATGAATTATAAAAAAATGAATATCAAAAGTATAAAAGTGAGATTTATATCATCATTATCTACACAGTGATCTACTCAAAGCCATAAAACACGTATATTGAGAAAAGAGAGAAAGAGAATGGAAGAGAGAGAGAGAAGAGAAGAGAGAGAGAGGGAGAGAAGAGAGAAAGAGAATGGAAGAGAGAGAGAGAAGAGAAGAGAGAAAGAGAATGGAAGAGAGAGAGAAGAGAAGAGAGAAGAGAATAGAAAAAGAGAAGAGAGAAGAGAAAAGAGAGAGAGAGCAAGGGAGATAGAGAGTGTGTGAGAGAGAAATGGAGATAGAGAGATTTTGATTCATTAAGTGTCTGGTTATAACGCTATATAATGTTTAATCATAATCATATTCAGCTTATTCTTCTGCTTGAGTTCAGACACGAGAGAATGGAAAAACAACTTGTCAAAACTGTTTTGAATTTTGTCTCGACGTCTCAGTGATGTAATTGGGTTGTTTGTGGATGTAACGACCTGTTTAGACGTGGTTTGCTTGTTTTCATAGTCATCATTTCTTATTTTATTATTTATTTCTCATTTAGTTTGCTTGTTTTCGTAATCATTTCTTAATAATTATGTTGATACAAACAAAGTTTATGATAACGGTGGTATTTTTAATGATGATGATAATGATCTTTCTATTGGCCGTGTTCTGTCTTCCTCCTTAATTCTCTTTCTCTTTCTATCTCCCTCACCCGTGCTTTGTCTCCCTCCCTCGCTCTCCCCTTTCTTTCTTTCCTCTCTTTCTCTGTCTCTCTAGTTCACACGTGCTCTCTTTCTCTCTCCCTCTATTTTTCACTCCCTACGCCACTCCCAGTCTCACTTCTCTCTCTTTCTTCCTTCCTTCTTCCCTTTCTTTCTATTTCTCTCTCCCTTCTTTCCTCCTCTCTTTCCTCCACTCCGCACCTCCTCCTTCCTTCTTCCTCTCTCTTCCTCCTCCCCCTCCCTCCCTGCCTTTCTCCTCCCCATCTTTCTCTCTCTCACCCTTTCTTACTGTACCCTGCCAAGGAAGAACGAGAGATAAGCTTTAAAACGAGATTATACTTCATAAAAGGATAAAAATCTTCTCAAGGTCTCTTGTCATTTCCATCTCAGGTATTCTGCCCTCCGGACCCTTTCAATATGCTGTTTGAAGTTCATGAGCACTTCCCTCTTCTTCCTCCTCCTCCTCCTCCTCTTCCTCTTCTTCACTTTATTTCTCCTTCTCTCTCCCTGTTCTCCGAGTGTTGACTGTCTCCCGCGTGTTTGTTCTTGAATTTGTTCTTCAGGAGATATAGCCTCTTGGCCGGTTCTTGAGAGGAACAGATCTGGGCAGATAAACATTCGAAGGAGGTGGTTCCTCGTAGTAAAAGGTTTGCTTAGACACTCGTCTGCCTAATGCGTGGACAGGCGCTGCACTCTGGCACTTGCTGTTGGTGGTGCAGCCAGGGTTCTTCTTCTTCTCTCTGTCTCTCTCTCTCTCTCTGTCTGTCTGTCTCTTTCTTTCTCTCTCTCTCTCTCTCTCTCTCTCTCTCTCTCTCTCTCTCTCTCTCTCTCTCTCTCTCTCTCTCTCTCTCTCACTCTCTCTCTCTCTCCCCTCTCTTGTGTGTGATTTTTAATTTTCTTTTTCTTGATTTCTTTTTCTCGTTCTTTCTTCCGTTCTCCACTACCACCTCCTCCTCCTTCTTCTTTTTAATCCTTTTCTTCTTCCTCTTCCTCCTCCTACCCTTCCTCCTCCTCTTCTTCTCCCTCTCCTCCCCTTATAAAAGACATGATTTACCGAATTACAAGCAATAACAATAACACTCCCAGCCACTACTTCTACGTTGCAGATTGCAAGTTAAGAACCTCGAGTAAAAACCTGATCTAGTGCATGAGAAAGATGATGTCTATTGCCTGTGTTGATGTTTGACGACTCTCGAC
>NW_027216727.1:7500-10505 GCF_042767895.1 Penaeus vannamei | reverse complement strand
AATGACTTAACCCTCATTTACATCTACACCACACTCAAAAAGAAAGAAGGAAAGAAAAAAATAAACTTGACCCTATTACCTATCTACTCTGAACTCTATGAACCAAAGTTTTGTATTTATTTATCTTTTCATTACATATTCATTACCTGGTAAAAAGTTACTTAGTGCATTTACAAATAATTAGATAATCAAATATACATCAGGGGAAAAACAATTTCCATCAATTTACCTTCTCAATGCTCTTGATGACATCTTGATTACTCCAGTTCCAGTAAGGTCGTTCACCATAGCTCATCACCTCCCACATCACGATGCCTAGACTCCATACATCAGAAGCGCTAGTAAACTTGCGGAATGCAATAGCCTCTGGGGCAGTCCATCGTACAGGGATCTTACCACCCTGAAATAGTCCACTTACCATTAAACTGTAATTTCTCACCATTTCCAGTTTTTGAAGTTAATTCTCCAATGAGGAATTTTGAAATTTCTTTTTTAAACACACATGAAATATGCAAGTCCAACACATAAATCTAGAAACCTAATAACAGACAATAAGAAACTTATAGTAATCTTTTACTTCTTTCAAACATTATACAAACAAAACTTAGGAAAACATAACCCAATGCCAACGGGAAAATGTTGCATTCACTTTAGTACTGTCTTGTTAAATGTTTCTGTACATAGATGGCTCTGTCAGTGCTTATCCACAAATGAGTCAATTAATATATCTTGTGATCTCAACTTCCTTGAAATAGCCAGAAAATGCTTTTTTTCTACTAATGCTATCAATATTGGCACTGTTATATTTGTTATAAACATTATTCTTACTATATTGTTCACATTATTAACAGCAATATCAAATCCTAGAAAATATTATCAAAAATCAAGCAAAAGGGTAAACAGGTAAGTCAGGTAGTTCTCGTAATTAGCTCATAGGTGACTTAGTACTTGTGAAGCCATCTATATGTAAAAACAATTACTAAATTAAACACTCAGTGGGCATCCCGGCAACAAGTGGTTAAAGACAATAAAGATAAAGAATAGCCGCTAACCCTTGTAGTGTATGCGCCTTCTGTGTGACTTTCAATCTCACGGGATAAACCAAAGTCAGCAATCTTGCATATTAGCTGAGCATTGACAAGAACATTGCGAGCAGCCAAGTCACGGTGTACATAATTCATTTCACTTAAGTACTGCATCCCTGAGGCAATACATCGGAGCATCCCAACCAGCTGGAGAACTTGGAATTTACCATCATTCACCTGTATGTGGAGAAATTATTCTTAGCTGTCAATTCATAACTTAAATGAGAACTAATGAAATTTCATTTCTTACAATCAAACTATATAATACAACAAAAAATTAAAAGTTCCTAGGACCTTTACATTGACACTAACCCTGAGGAAGTGGTCTAGTGAGCCATTCTCCATATATTCCGTGATGATCATGACAGGGTTGCTCTTTGTAACAACTCCCTGCAGGAAAATGACATTAGGGTGCTCAAACTGACCCATGATAGATGCCTCTGTCAGGAAGTCCACACGAGCTTTCTCAGAAGACCCAGGCTGAAAGAAAACAAAAGATAATCATTATTTTTTTTAGCAAATAAAAATAGGATGTTTTCTTCTCTCCTTAGACCAAACCGAGCATTCTAGCTTAACCATCAGACATGCCCATATTTAGAAGTAAAACTAATTCATTATAAAATCCATGTTTGGTAGTAGTTGAATGCTGATGTATAGGCTTACCTTCAGAGTCTTGATTGCAACTGTCATCTCTGGCCGGCTTGGCAACTGCAGCTTCCCTTTGCAAACGTCACCAAATTCTCCACCTCCAATAATGGCCTCAATGGTGATGTACGAGGCATCAATCTCCCGTGCAAACTCCCTTATGGCTTGATTTGGGTCTTCATATGTGTGGGGGTCTATATACGTCCGGTGGTGCCCTACTTGTGTGAAGAGAGGAGTTGTCACTGCAAGTTTGAAAATCACTTGATTAACAATTGAAGGAGACACATGCAAGACAAGGTACAACATAGAGGATACTTTACTTGAACATTACAACTACATTTCTTCTTGCAGGTGACATCCATAACAATATAAAACCAATATACGGGAAAACACCCAGGTGAGAATTTCTCAACATCAAATTTATTTTCTGCTTTATTCTCTTACCTGTAATGCTTTCCAAACCCTCTTATTGCAAATGACTTTCCCAAAGTTATAATGTAACATTTAAATATACAACACCAGTTGAAAATAAAATCACATATTTGTGCCTCAAATAAAGTGCATCTAACAGAGATAATATAACTACAAGAAAATGTGCTTTACTAAAAAATGAACTTATTCTCACATTAGGACTTTTTCTTATTTCAAAAAGTGCAAAACATAAGAATACCAAAATAACCATGTAAATTAGTTTAAAAATACACATGTAAAAATATCAATGACAAATATGGTTATAGGAAAATAGATTTCCTTGTTCAAAACAAACAATTGCAACCTGTTTGTTTACTGTGTGCTACCATCAAAGAACCAGCTATAAGTCCACAACTATAAAATTGTTCCTGTACAACCACCGCGGACTTGTTTCCCCGTGTCACACTTGGCCACCACATTCCATGACACTTCAATTGGAAAGCAACAAGAGCAGAGCTTATGCAGTTGAAAAGTATGAATTTCAACATAAAATCATTTTAATGAATCTCCTTTCTAACTGATGCTGCAATAAAAAGTCTATAAGCTTTTTAGAAATGCAATTTAATGTGGTTGAACTACCCACAAGAGAAGAAAAGGTAAAACAAATAATAATAACAATACAATTAATCAGCATTAGTAAAGCAAGGCACAATAACTGTAATAGAAATGAGGTTATTATAACTACTCCTATTTGTTAGGATTTGGAGGTTAGGGATAAGTTAAGGATAGGTTGAAGAGACATAACACAGGACATACATACTTGGTAATAAGGGCAGAGGCTTTGGGGAGGGAAGTGATCAAATA
>NW_027216725.1:0-2500 GCF_042767895.1 Penaeus vannamei | reverse complement strand
CTTTCTTCCTTTTTTCTTCTTCTCTATCCTTCCTTACTTTTTCATCTTCTCCATCCTTCCTTCCTTTTTCTTCTTCTTCTCCATCCTTCCTTCCTTTTTCTTCTTCTTCTCCATCCTTTCCCTTTCCTTCTTTTCTTCTTCTTCTCCATCCTTCCTTCCTTTTTCTTCTTATTCTCCTTCCTTCCTTCTCTTTTCTTCTTCTTCTCCATCCTTCCTTCCTTTTTCTTCTTCTCCATCCTTCCTTCCCTTTTTCTTCTTCTTCTCCATCCATCCTTCCCTTTTTCTTCTTCTTCTCCATCCTTCCTTCCTTTTTCTTCTTCTTCTCCATCCTTCCTTCCTTTTTTCTTCTCCATCCTTCCTTCCTTTTTTCTTCTTCTCCATCCTTCCTTCCTTTTTCTTCTTCTTCTCCATCCTTCCTTCCTTTTTCTTCTTCTCCATCCTTCCTTCCTTTTTCTTTCTTCTCTATCTTCCTTACTTTTTCTTCTTCTTCTCCATCCTTCCTTACTTTTTTCTTCTTCTCCATCCTTCCTTCCTTTTTCTTCTTCTTCTCCATCCTTCCTTCCTTCTTTCTTCTTCTTCTCCATCCTTCCTTTCCTTTTTCTTCTTCTTCTCCATCCTTCCTTCCTTTTTCTTCTTCTTCTCCATCCTTCCTTCCTTTTTCTTCTTCTTCTCCATCCTTCCTTCCTTTTTTCTTATCTTCTTCCCACCCTTCCTTCCTTTTTTCTTCTTCTTCTCCTTCCTTCCTTTTACTTCTTCTTCTCCATCCTTCCTTCCTTTTTTCTTCTTCTTCTCCATCCTTTCTTCCTTTTTCTTCTTCTCCATCCTTCCCTCCTTTTTCTTCTTCTTCTCCATCCTTCCTTCCTTTTTCTTCTTCTTCTCCATCTTTCCTTCCTTTTTCTTCTTCTTCTCTATCCTTCCTTCCTTTTTTCTTCTTCTTCTCCATCCTTCCTTCCTTTTTCTGCTTCTTCTCCATCCTTCCTTCCTTTTTTCTTCTTCTTCTCCATCCTTTCTTCCTTTTTCTTCTTCTTCTCCATCCTTCCTTCCTTTTTCTTCTTCTCCATCCTTCCTTCCTTTTCTTCTTCTTCTCCATCCTTCCTTCTTTTTTCTTCTTCTTCTCCATCCTTCCTTCCTTTTTCTTCTTCTTCTCCATCCTTCCTTCCTTTTTCTTTTTCTTCTTCTCCATCCTTCCTTCCTTTTTTCGTCTACTTCTCCATCCTTCCTTCCTTTTTCTTCTTCTTCTCCATCCTTCCTTCCTTTTTCTTCTTCTCCATCCTTCCTTCCTATTTCTTCTTCTTCTCCATCCTTCCTTCCTTTTTCTTCTTCTTCTCCATCCTTCCTTCCATTTTCTTCTTCTTCCCCATCCTTCCTTCCTTTTTTCTTCTTCTTCTCTATCCTTCCTTCCTTTTAGCTTCTTCTCCATCCTCCCTTCCTTTTTCTTCCTCTCCATCCTTCCTTCCTTTTTTCTTCTTCTTCTCCATCCTTCCTTCCTTTTCCTTCTTCTTCTCCATCCTTCCTTCCTTTTTTCTTCTTCTTCTCCATCCTTCCTTCCTTTTTCTTCTTCTTCCCCATCCTTCCTTCCTTTTTTCTTCTTCTTCTCTATCCTTCCTTCCTTTTTTCTTCTTCTCCATCCTCCCTTCCTTTTTCTTCCTCTCCATCCTTCCTTCCTTTTTTCTTCTTCTTCTCCATCCTTCCTTCCTTTTTCTGCTTCTTCTCCATCCTTCCTCCTTTTTTCTTCTTCTTCTCCATCCTTCCTTTTCCCCTTTTTCTTCTTCTTCTCCATCCTTCCTTCCTTTTTTTCTTCCTTCTTCATCCTTTTCCTTCCTTTTTCTGCTTCTTCTCCATCCTTCCTTCCTTTTTTCTTCTTCTTCTCCATCCTTCCTTCCTTTTTCTTCTTCTTCTCCATCCTTCCTTCCTTTTTCTTCTTCTTCTTCATCCTTCCTTCCTTTTTCTTCTTCTCCATCCCCCCCTTTCCCTTTCCTTTTTCTTCTTCTCCATCCTTCCTTCCTTTTTCTTCTTCTTTCTCCATCCTTCCTTCCTTTTTTCTTCTTCTTCTCCATCCTTCCTGCCCTTTTTTCTTCTTCTTCTCCATCCCCTTTTCCCCTTTTCCTTTTTTCTCCTTCTTCTCCATCCATTCCCCTTCCTTTTACTTCTTCATTCTTTCCTTTATCTTTTCTTCTTCTTTTTCTTCATGCTCAAGACGACATCCAGCCAGACTGCAATACCCTCAATGAGATGTAAGCCTTTTACGCCATGTGGCCGCGTTGTCTTCCTTTTTTTTTTTTTTTTTTCTTTTTTTTTTTTAGGTGAAATAGGCGACTAATCCATGGAGCTTTTGCCTCGTTTCTTTCTTTTTTTTTTTTTTTTTTTGTTTTTCCCATATCATCATTTTTATAAATTATAATTGTTATTATTTTTTTTATTTTTTATTTTTTTATATTTATTTTTTAAACTACTACTATTTAAGTACTGCTGCTATTATTATCATTGATGTTATCATTAC
>NW_027216724.1:7500-10496 GCF_042767895.1 Penaeus vannamei | reverse complement strand
ATTTAGATTTAGTTTTAATTCCATTTGTTACAATGGATATTCTTTGCTGTGACATACTGTCTGTTTTATTTTGCCCAAATCTCCCCCTGTGTGCAAGGAGTGGCCGGGGTTACCACTCACTGGCCAGGCGTGGGATTGAACGCAGGTCCGCAAGATTGCTAGACCAGCACCTTACCGCTGCGCCAGCACAGCACAAGGGGAGGCAAGGAAGGGGTGAGGAAGAGGGGAAGAGGAGGGAAGGAAGGAGGGACGACAAAGCTGAAAGGGAAAAAGGAGTGAAAAGGGGAAGGAGAGAGGGCAGAGATGGAAGAAAGAGAAGGAAGAGGTAGAGAGGAGACAAGGGGGAAGGGAAGCAGAGAAGAGGAGACATACGTAACAAGAGGATAGGGAAAGGAAAGAAAACGAGAATAGGATGGGGAAAAGAGAGATAAATGACAAGGGGGGAGTAGAAGAGGAAATTAAAAGGAAGGGGGTAACGAAGACGGGGAAATGGGGAGAAAATCGAAGGAATAGAAAGTTGAAGAAGAAGAGAGAAGTGGCACGAAGAAAAAGATAGAGGAAAGAAGGGTAAAAGAGGGAAAGGGAAAGGCAAAAAGAGTGCAGATAAGAAGAATAAATAGGAAAAGGCGAAAAATGTGAACAGAAAATGTAAAGAACAGAAAGGGAAACACTAATCAAGCAGAAAAAAATAGGAGAGAAAAACGTATTGATTACAATAGAAACAAGGAAAAGGTGAATAAGCAGAGGAAGGTGGAGGAAAGTGGAGGAAGAGAGGATGAGCAATCCTTAGGCCTACAGACACCCCTGACCCCCCCCCCTCCTCCCTCTCCCCCATTACCACTCCCCATCCTCCCAGCGCCAAAGAACCATTAGGGACGACAATTACTGAATGAGTAATGAGGAAGGCGCTCTCATAATGCAACTTAATGCCTCTGCCATTAAGCCCAAGCATGAGTGTGTGTGTGACGGTGCCATGGGGACGCCGTGTCAAGAGTGTCATTAGTGTCTTTGACGGCTGGGAAGTTCCCTCTGTCTCTGCGCGGCGACGATCGTCTCCGGGAAGAGGTCTCGAGGCGTCTCATCCTCCTGTCGGGGGGCGGGAGGTGCGGGTCGGGGACTGGGGGGGGGAGGACCTGTGCAGCTGATTACTTACATATATATATATATATATATATATATATATATATATATATATATATATATATATATATATATATATATATATATATATATATATATATATATATATATATATATATATATATATATATATATATATATATATACTGCTGGCCAAAATTAACCGGCCACCCTAACAATTTTCGTCAAATCCTATTTCCTTTTCCAATAACTCAGTACTGAATCAAGCCAGATGATATGGATGAAATATTAATAATTCATTATCAAGTGAATTTTAAACGTATCAAGCTTTTTTTTTAACACGTTTTGTATATTTTCTTAGATTTTTTTGCTGTTTTAACTAAAAGTTACAATTTAGTACAGAAAATTTTGGTCAACTTGAGGAGGAAAAACTCGCCAGAAAGCCTTTGTTGTATGAAGCCTTGCTGTTGTATGAAGCCTTGCTGTCAGTGGGATTCCTTTTGCCTGGATTCAGGTGATCACTTACATTCTAGCGATTTTCATCTACTTTTTGTCGGGTTTATTGCATTTCTCCTGGATTTCTCTGGTAAGTACAGATTTTCATCAATAGCTTTATGCTTTTTTGTGCTTTGAAGATACAGTTTGTGTCAAGGATCATTATCCTCTTGAAAGATTGCTTCTCCCTGATTGAAATGAAGGTGAAATGGTACAGCACAGTATTTAAGGATTTTTATGGAATAATCCCCTTTGAAAATCCCAGCAACCTTAGAGATACGACCAACACCTTTTCTTGTAATGATGCCCATTATGCCACCACCTCCATGTTTTACTGTGGGGTTTAGGCATTCAGGGAGGTTTTCTTTTCCTTTCCTCCTTCTAACCAAAACAGGCCTGTCACTAAATAAACAAAATCTGCTTTCATCACTGAAACCAACTTTGTCCCAGTCATAGGCCTTGTGCTCAGCTGCCCAATCTGACCTTTTCTTCCTTGTCTTGTCAGTCGACAGTGGCGTTTTCTTGGCTCTGTAGCACTTCAGGCCACTTTCTTCTGACCTTGCACTTCAGTGTTGAAAGTTTCTCTGAGCTCATTTGGCTGTGAATTCGATGCTTGTCTTCTGTTTCTCAAAGCCTCTATAATGATGACTTCTCTATCTGTTGTTCTTTTTTTCCTTCCTCTGCCTTCCCTGTCCTTTCGTGTATCAGTTTCTCTGTGTTTCTTCACTATTGCCTGCACTGTAGATCTTGCAACTTTCATTTTCTGAACTACTTTGTTGCAGCTGTTTCCCTCTTCATGAAGTACAACAACTCTCACTCTGTCTTCCATGCTCAGTCTAGGTACAGGAGCCATGTTCTAAAACAAACACGAGTCCATATTAAACAGACCTAGACACACAAAAATGATTTTAGGTAATGTCAATCAATTTAAAGCAAACTGTAGCTTAAAAAAAAAAAAAAAAAAAAAAAAAACATAAAGCTATTGATGAAAATCTGTACTTATCTGAAAAATCCAGAAAAAAATGCAATAAATTCGACGAAAAATAGATGGAAATCGCTGGAAAGTGCTCAGTAAGTAAGTAATCAGCTGTATCCAGGCACCAGGAGTCCCACTGAAAGCAAGGCTTCATACAAAAGAGGATTTCTGGCGAGTTTTTAGTCCTCGTTGACCAAAAATTTCTGTACTCAATTGTAACTTATATTGTATATATATATATATATATATATATATATATATATATATATATATATATATATATATATATATATATATATATATATATGAAATAAAGATAGAAAACGTGTTAGAAATAAGCTTGATACGTTTAAAATTCACTTGGTAATGAATTGTTGACAATAATTCATCCATATCATCTGGCTTGATTTATATATATATATAT
>NW_027216721.1:5000-10491 GCF_042767895.1 Penaeus vannamei | reverse complement strand
TGTAATCAAAAAACTTTCCTGGCTCTCACTTTTAGTTAAAGACTTGGCAGTGGAGAAAGATGAGGCTTTTCTTGCTAAAGATGAATTACATCTGAGGTAATGGTTAACGTGACCCTCAACTCGTGGTGTATTACACACATAAGTCCTATCAGTTAACAGTTGCTCCTTGTGTGTTCTTCCCACCTGATAACCAACTTTTCTCCTCGGAGCAGGTGCCTTAATCTTGATTAACTTACATGAGACTCCTGTACTAACTGGAAGGCCATTGGTAAGGCCATGTTTGTCATACAAGATATTAATATTAACATAGCACTTAACACACATACAAACACAGGTGATATACAACATGAGGAGGAAGGTGTGGTACCAGCATCTGACTGATAGAACGGTAATCATCGACACAATCATACAATGGCGTCACAGAACAGCCTACACCTATCATTATAAAGTAGCTCCGTTACACAGACTTCATCGAGAGACAACAAAAGCGTTTTTTTTTTTTAACCATAGCCTTCGTAACCAATTTAAATGTCAATGTTCCTCACCTATATTCTTACCTGATAGTATATATGATACCAAGAATTCTTAAGACCCATCCAGGGGCTAATGTTACATATGACGATTCCTGAAGTACTAGTACTTCTCAGCAGAAAAAAGTGAGACAGGTGAATACATACTACACAAACATACACTTTGCTGTCTGATATAAATGATACTATATAACAGGATTTCATAACAATTGTTTTCTGAGCCTAATTATAAAGCCGCAATTCGTGTGCCAATTATCTATCTAATAATTGAAACTTAACCATACTAACTTTTAAGGCAGAATGTAATTTCCCTATCAATAACAGTGTTTGCTCATCCTTGGTAAAAAGGGTACAGTACTTTTGTGTACATTAATGAAGTGGTATTTAGAAAATGTAGTATGAGTACAAAGTTACATTAGATGAATATTGTCTCTTAAATATGACCACTGTGAAAACTTGTATAATCATTTCTTATGGATAAGATTTAATATCATGACACAAATATTATGAGAGGTTACATATAGTACTAAACAAAAAACAAATAAAAAATGTCTACTCTCATAAGAATGGTTAAAAAATAGTCTTAAATAAAGATTACAGAAATCAGGGGAAATAAATGTATCACCAAATACCATTATCGAGTATTTAAAAAGTAAGTTCAGCAAGCTGATTATCTGAACTGGATTTCATTACAAAGATAGTATATGTCACTGTAATGTAACAAGAAAAGTATGGCATAAGCATGAGCTGATTTTAAATGAATACACGTACTAACCTCATGCAACTACTCAGCAGTAGTAAAGTGACAGTCATATCATTAGCTTCAGGTTGATACAAATAAAATTTTATTACAATACACTTTGAGCCAAAGAGGAGCCAAGCATATCGTAATTTACCCATTTCATATTCGGTGTTTAAAATTATTTCCAAGATATGAACTTCTAACATGATAAAATAGGTTTAGTTTGAATAATAAATCTTCATTCTATAAAAAGGAAATAACAAACAGTCTCTCATGTGTATAAACATGTCATAATGATTTATGATGATCTTACTTTCATTTTTTTTTCTTTCTAATCAATCGTGTTCCATTAATGAACAGTTTTGATTATCAGTGTACATTTGAAACTTTTTCCTGTAACTGTATTTCTCCCCAACTGTACTATATTTGTTTAGGAGAAAAAAGTTACTTATTTGTCATACAAGTCTTCTTGGCTCCATCAGCAGATAAAATAACAGCTGGTATACATGCAGTTAATTGTTTTGAAATTTTACAAACTTGTTGCAACCAACTTTTGCAATCTTCAAGTGGTAGTTTCAAAAGATAACTTTGACTTCAGTAAGATTTTTCATTGATTCCCTCATGAATAATGTTTGAATGAATAAATCAGTTGGGTATTGTACATTTCTTGGCTTTAACAGTGGATTTTTTTTTCTTAAGAAAATTTCTAATGTAAAAAGTCCACTTTTTCTTCTCGCTTAAGTCTACTGTTTAAAATTTGTGAATGAAAAGTACATTAGAAAATATTTACATACTTCTTTAATCACTGTAATTTAAAGCCAATTACCTGTGCTAATGGACAATGAGAGGATATAATTACACACATTTACACCCCCCCCCCACTCTCTCTCTCTCTCTCTCTCTCTCTCTCACACTCACACTCACACTCACACTCACACTCACACACACACACACACACACACACACACACACACACACACACACACACACACACACACACACACACACACAGATGCAGACATATTCAAGGACACAAACAGACAGACACAGACACACACATACACAAACATAAATATACATACATAAACATGTATAATGTATTCCTAGCTTTGACCTTCACACAGGGTAAAATAATACGGATGGAAGTAATACAAAAAGAAAAATAGTCTTTGTTTATGTAACACATCCATAATAACATGAAAGCAATGCCAATTATATGACTTTATATATGTATTATAATTTTCTATGAGTAAATCTTATATTTAAGAATTCAGGGTTTATTTTTATCCTCTCCTTTTTATCTTCCTTCAAGCTAAAAATCCTAAATAACAACCTCACAGTGATAACATACCTCTATTGAAGACACCTTTCTAGCACAGACTCGCAGAAGATACCCTGAACACATTTATGTTCTTATTTTCCCCATTTCCAAATACCAATGTCGTTTTCTTCCCTTTCTTTGAAACTGGTAAAGCTAAGGATTCTTAACTAAAATTTTGATTCATGGGATAATGACCCTTATTGATCTTCAGCATGATCAATAGCACTTTCATGCCTCCTCTAACAGCTTATTGTATATATTTACACACTTCACAAAACTTCTCCGATATATACAACTCTGGAATACAACCATTATATAAAATTACAAATAAGCAAAATCTTATTTGCAAGAATAATATTTAATATTTGAAAATATAATATTAGGAATCATAATTATTCAAATTATATTAGGATATACGTGTGTATACAGCATCATGCCATATACCAACATACTACACTTCAGATAGGACAAAACAGAGACAAAAAGTGTATGTATATCAACACTAACCCATCAAGATAACTCATGACAACTTACAAATGTCATCCTCTATACACAATTATGAGGAGTCTGTACATTCATGCATTAATGCTGACAATATATCCACTGCTGTGTTAAATATCATCTTTAGAGGTTTAAGAACTATGTACTTTTTGTAAAACTCTTAATGATATCTTTTTACATTTACTTCATTCTCAAATAAGCACATTCATAACCAAATAGGACTTAAATAAACGTTGCATTTTCTGTAAATTTAATCATTTTTTTTTCTTGTATGAGTATCCGTTATTCACAAAACTTGAATATTAAGTTTCAGTACAAACGAGACAAACCTCTGATCCAATTTGAATCACATGTGAATTGTAAAACAGAAATCCCATATGCATTCTGTCTCATAGGATTGTTCATTACTGACCAGAACATAACCATGCATTACATTTGGAAAAACACTTATTGGCTAAAGCTACATGCTTATGCTGTGTGACCTCATACAAAAAATCTATTTTCTTATTAACCTTAAGAAAAGCATTTGTCTGGTATATCGCATACAATGTACAATCAGTTGAAAGCATTCACTGGAACATCACAAATGATTTATAATCATTCAATGTATTTTGTTGTACACCACACATGATTTACAATCAGTATTTAGTCTTGTCACAACTCCCTTTAAGGCATATTTTTTTCTTCAAAGTTACTCCAATTCCGTAAGAAACTATAAGAGTTTAGATATATGTAATGGGTACAAAGGGCAATATTGAGCAGTTGCACTAGATGTGAACACCCAACATCTAAACAGGGAGATGTGCAAATGCTTAGTGTCACATTATGTGGATATGCTCTCCATACTAAGTCAGACAATGCTCTTCGACACTTTGTGCTAGAGCAAGCTGATATGTGTCTTCCAAAGTTCTCCTCTATTAAGTCACTACTACATTCAGCACATACAAGGACCATCTGGAAACTCCCACTAATGCAACAATTTGCCATAGTTATAGATGTATATAATGGGTCTGCGGAGTTCACTGTGTTTCTTTCTCCCAAGTTTCTTAGTCCTAAAAATGGCCTTTCTTTCACTCAGACATTTTCACCGGGTTTAACATTACTGACTTAGTTTTCACTTCTTAAAAAGCTACGACTAGTGATGACTATACGTGCACTTCTCATATTTCTGTATAGTCTTCCTCATCAAGTGCAGCCAGACCCTCTTAGCATGTTTGTCTGGTACACACACTTAGATCTCCCTCATCTCGTATCACTAATATATTTTCACCTTACATCACTATCACTCTAAACTGTGCAATCCTGTAAACAGCTGGTCCCTGTAGACTGTGTTACTGGTATGTTTCATTTACACACATTTCAGTAATTTGCAGCAGATACCTTGGAATGAGCATATACACCCTGAATTTTCTTCATCCTCTTCCTCTTAATTCCAAGTGCTACTGATCTCATATCTGTTAAAAGAAAACAATTGTAAGTTTTAATCTATCAATATCTGACTTTACTCATCTTAAGTGAACTGATTTTTTTTCTATTTTGGGCAGTTATTACTGAGGTAAGGATGTGTAATAAACTTTCCATAAAAACAAATCTCAAAATCAATGTTAAGGCTGTCACTGGCAAAAACTGACAATCATTTTTAATTTGCAACAATGTTATGAGTCTTATCCCTTTTATCATTTGTATGATGAGTGAAAGAAGTTATCCAAGATCACCTGTTATCCTAAAAAGGTGTTTTTAAATTTTACCAGTAGTTTTATTACTATTGAAAGCCATGTTCATCAGACTCAGGTAAAACCACATAAATAATATGCATTTATTCTTAATAAATCATGAAACTGTATAACCAATGTCTTTTGTAGAGCTTTATGTATACAGTTTTGAAGATATATTAGGAATATTTGTTGAATATCACAGTATGCAGAGCATTAATTAGTTACACCTGAAGCAGTGTGGAAGTTAGAGGAATATCATTAGAAATATTGCATTCTATCTATTCATGTGCAAAGGGATTGGTTAATTATCCAGAATGGGCCATGAGGGAAGAAAAATAAAACAATACTGGCTTATACATAAGCCAAGAAACACAATAATATATGAATTAATCTTCCCAAGAGTTATGTAATGGTGCAATTATATACAAAAACCAGTGCTTGCAGTGACTCAAGTGACCACTATGGCAAAGGCTGACTTTCTCTACCATGACTATTCTGGTAAAACAGCCTGTAGGGTCCCTGGAAATTTATCTGTTAAATCATTGGGCAGTGTAGAGATAGAGAAAAGTTAAAGTAATGGCCACGAACAATATACACATAAACATTAGGGATAAAATTAATCTATATCAAATAAAGATTAGACCACAAGCACAATTGGACCAGCCGATGTTCAATCTTGTTA
>NW_027216720.1:2500-10488 GCF_042767895.1 Penaeus vannamei | reverse complement strand
AGTGGAGGGAAGAGGGGTGGGAAGGGGAGGGAAGGAGGGAAGGAGGGGGGTGAGAGGGGATAGGGGAGGAGGAGGGGGAGGGGAGTGGAGTGGGGAGAGGGAGGGGGAAGAAAGGGGGAGAGGGGGAGGAGTGGGGGAGGAAGGGAGTGGATAATGGGGGAGAGGGAGGGGGAAGGGGAGGGGGAAAAGGGGGTGAGGGGATAGGGGAGGAGTGGGGGGGAGGGGGAGAGGAGTGGGGGGGAAGGAGGGGAATGAGGGAGAGGGAGAGAGGGAGGGGGGGGAGAGAGGGAGTGGATAAAGGGGGACTGGGGGAGTTGGGGAGTGGAGATGGGGAGGAGGGGAGGGAGTGGGGAGGACGAGGGGATAGGGGAGGAGTGGGGGGGAAGGGGGTGGTGAGGGAAGGGGAGTGGATAAAGGGGGAGAAGGGAAGAAAAGGGAGGGGACGAATGGGGGGGGGGGGAGGAGAAAAGGGAGAGAGGAGTGGGAAGGGGAAGGCTGGAGAGCGAGGGGGGGGGAAGAATGGGGGAAGGGAGGGAGGGGGAGGGCGAGGGGGAGAGGGAAGAAATGGGAGGAGGAAAGGGGAGAAAGAGAGGTAGGGAAGAGAAGGAAGGGAGGGATTAAAGAGGAAATAAGGAAGGAGAAGGGAGGTAGAAAGAGGGAAGGGGAGGGAAGGGAGGGAAGGAGAAGGGAGGAAAGATAAGGTCAGTAACGGGGAGGGTAAAGGACGTGGAGGAAGAGATAGTCAGCCGAGTGGGGCGGAGGAAGGAGGAATAGGAGAGGGGGAGATTAGGGAGAAGAAGATGGAGAAGGATAGACGAAGGGGGAGAGAGAGAAAGAGGGGAAGGGTAGAAAGGGAGAGGCAGGGAAGGGGAAGAATAGAGAGGTTAGAGGAAGGAGAGGGTGAAGAAATTACGAATTGAAGAGGAGAGGAAGAAAGAGGGGGATTAGAAGGAGGCTGGTGAAAGGCGAAGAGGCAAGTAAGAGAGAAGGAAGGGGGGGGGGTGGAAGAGAAGGGGAAGGAAAAGGGGTTGGAAGAAAGGAGGAAGAAGGGAAGGAGAGAAGAGGAAAGGGAGGAGATAGCTTGGAGGAGAAAGTGTAGGAGGAGGGAAGAAAGGGAGAAGAAGAAACGTTGGAGATGGAAAAAGAAAGAAAAAGAGAAAGTGGAGAAAGAGAATGGGAGTATGTGGGGAGGGAGGAAAGTGGGAGAAGCCAGGAGGCAGAGGGTAGGAAGAGGAAGCGAGAAGAGAGGAGAGAGATGTGATAAAAGGAAGGTTTAGGAGAGGAAGAGAAAGGATATAAGACGTAGAGGGAGGATAGAGGGAGTAGGGAAAAGGTAGAAGACATATCCTATTTATTAATTTCCTTCCCTTTATCCTCCCTCCAGTGACTTAATCCACATTGAATAAAGAAAACCAAAAATACACAATACTTGAAAGAGAACTAAATTAATTTACAAATAAAAAATTATAGAAATAAAAATAATAACAAAAATCCTTCTTATCGGAAACACTCATTCAAGAGTAACAAATATTCACAATACTTGAAAGAATACAAAAACAACAAATAAAGAAGTAAAAACAAAATCCAAATAATACTCACAGGAAACCACACTCATTCAAGAGTAACACATATTCATAATACTTAAAAGAATACAAAATCGACAAATAGATAAGTAAACAAAAACAAACTCGACAAATAAACAAATAAAAACAAAATCAAAATACCACTCACAGGAGACGACACACATTCAATGGTAACAAATATTCATAATACTTGAAAGAATACAAAAACAACAAATAAAGAAATAAAATCAAAATCAAAATACCACTTATAGATAATACTTAATTATATCTATGTCTAATATTTAATAATATCTATTATAAACTAAACCATAGATATTTACTAATATTTATTATAAACTAAACCATAAATATTTAATAATATTTATTATAAACTAAACCATAAATATTTAATAATATTTATTATAAACTAAACCATAAATATTTAATAATATTTATTATAAACTAAACCATAAATATTTAATAATATTTATTATAAACTAAACCATAAATATTTAATAATATTTACTATAAAATAAACCAAAAATATTTAATAATATTTATTATAAACTAAACCATAGATATTTAATAATATTTACTATAAACTAAACCATAAATGTTTAATAATATTTATTATAAACTAAACCACAATTATTTAATAATATTTATTATAAACTAAACCATAAATATTTAATAACATTTATTATAAACTAAACCATAAATATTTAATAATATTTATCATAAACTAAACCATAAATATTTAATAATATTTATTATAAATTAAACCAAAGCAAGTGCAGAAGGACCTTTAAACAAGCAATAGATAAGGATTTTGCTTCAGCTTCACTCACACACTTGGCGCAGGTGTCGTGACGGGGCCAATTGGCTCAGGTGAGAGAGAGGAAAGACAGGAAATGCTAAAAGTGTGTGAAAGGGAAAGAGGAAGGGAGGAAGGAAGAGAGGAAGTGGGGAAAATAGGGAGAGTTGGCTCAGATGAGAGAGAGGAAAGACAGGAAAGGCTAAAAGTTTGTGAAAGGAGAAGAGGAAGGGAGGGAGGAAGGGAGGAGGTGGGGAAAATAGGGAGAGTTGGCTCAGGTGAGAGAGAGGAAAGACAGGAAAGGCTAAAAGTGTGTGAAAGGAGAAGAGGAAGGGAAGAAGGAATAGAGGAAGTGGGGAAAATAGGGAGAGTTGGCTCAGGGGAGAAAGAGGAGAGCAAGGAAAGGCTAAAAGTGTGTGAAAGGAGAAGAGGAAGGGAGGGAGAGAAGAGAAGGAAGTGGGGAAAATAGGAAGAGTTGGGTCAGGGGAGAAAAGAAGGAGAGCAAGGAAAGGCTAAAAGTGTGTGAAAGGAGAAGAGGAAGGGAGGAAGGAAGAGAGGAAGTGGGGAAAATAGGGAGAGTTGGCTCAGGTGAGAGAGAGGAAAGACAGGAAATGCTGATAGTGTGTGAAAGGAAAAGAAGAAGGGAGGAAGGAAGAGAGGAAGTGGGGAAAATAGGGAGAGTTGACTCAGGGGAGGAAGAGAAGTACAAGGAAATGCTAAAAGTGTGTGAAATGAAAAGGGGAAGGGAGGAAGGAAGGGAGGAAGAGAGGAAAATAGGGAGAGGGGGGGTGAATGAGGGGGCAGGGAGAAAGATAATGAAGGAGCGAGTGAAGGAGATTAACAATTAAAGAAAGAGATAGTGAGTGGGGGGGGGAAAGGGGTAATATGAATAGCTGGAGCTATGAGAGAGAGAGAGAGAAAGAGAGAGAGAGAGAGAGAGAGAGAGAAAGAGAGAAAGAAAGAGAGAGAGAGAGAGAGAGAGAGAGAGAGAGAGAGAGAGAGAGAGAGAGAGAGAGAGAGAGAGAGAGAGAGAGAAAGAGACAGAGAGAGAATGTTAAGACATAATTGCTGGACACTTAGCAGGGGGAATAACATTTAAAGAGAAAAGATTTATTGTACCAGGTGCTTTGGGAAGGGAAGGGAACTCGGAAAATACCTTTGAGAATAAACGACAATGTATAATAATCTGTAAAAAAAATAATAGATATGTAATAACCTCTTTTTTTTAATTTCTATAATAATTTTCCTCAGTCTATCATCCAAATATACCTTGAATTTAATCAAAATCCATCTGACAATAATTTAAAATTCAATAATATTTTAGAACGAAAATAAATGAGATATACATGAATAAAATTTACTGTAAATCACTCTAAAAAGAATACCCTGAAAATAAAGAAGAAAAGAGAGGAGAGATAAAAGAAAAAATGAGATAAAGGACCGACACAAAGCACCGGGAAGATCAAAGACGAATAGCGAGCACAATAGAGAAGAGATAAACGGCGGAAACAGGAAAATTAAGATTAACATAAACGAAGTAGGAAAAGAAAGAGAGGAGAAGAAATTCCGATTAAAAAAAACGATATAATGATTAAAATGATGATGATGATGATCACGATAATGATAATAATGGTGATAATAATAATGGTAGTTATAGTAACAACCACAATAACAATAATAACAATGATGATCATAATGATAATAATGATAATAATAAAAGCGATAATAATAATGATAATGATAATAACAAAGATAGTGATAATGATGATAATAATGATAGTTAAGATAATGATGAAAAGGAAAAAATATATATAATAACAATAGTGATAATGATAATACTGATAATAACATTGATATTGATGGTAGTAATAATAGTAGTAATGATAATAATAACAATAATGATATCAACAATAATAATGATAATGATGGTGATCATTATGATAATATCAATAATGATAATAATAATGCTGATGATAATGATAATAATAACAATGAAAATAATGATGATAATAATGACAATGATAATAATAATACCAGTAATGATGATAATATTAATGATAATGATAATAATAATAGAAATGAAAATGATAATAGCAATATCAACAATGATAACGATAATGATGATGAAAATGATGATGATGATAATAATGATGATGATGATAATAATAAGAAATGATAATGATGATAATAATAACAATGGTAATAATAGTGGCATTAATGAACATAGTAATAATAATGATAATGATAATGATAATAGTAATAATAATAATATTATTAGTAATATCAATAGTAATGATAACGATGATAATAATGATGATGATTTTAAAAATGTTAATGATAATGTAAATGTTAATGATAATGATGATAAAAATGATATTAGTAATGATGATGATATCACAATAATTCTGACTATCATGGCAATACTAGTATAACAATAATGGAAATAATAATAACATAATTGCAATAATGATAATAACAATGACAATAATATTAACAGCAAAACAAGTAACAAAACAAAATACATAAAGAATATATAAAAAAGTGCACAATGTTGCAATCAATTGATCATCTGCAATAAAAGCCATCCTGGATAATCATTCCCGAAGGACATAAAGGGGGAAGGAGTGAATGCAAGAGGACGAAGGAGATGGGAGAAAAAAGAAAGGATAAAAAGGAGTAATGGTAATAATGAAAATAAAAAAAGGGGGAAGGGGTCGAGATTTTTCTTTTCTTTTCTTTTTTTGAAGGTGTTGGTTGAGGAGATGAAGAGGGTGGATGTTTTTATTGGAAGAATAAGAAGATGGAGGAGGAGGAGGAAATGAAGAATGTGAAAGGGTGGAGAAAGAAGAGGAGGAGGAGGAGGAAGGAAGGAGGAGGAGGGGGAGAAGAAAGAATATGAAGAGGGGGGAAGGAGGAGGAGGGAAGAGGGAGGAAGGGAGGTGGAGGAGGAGGAAGAGAAGGAAGGAGGTGGAAGGAGGAGGAGGAGGAGAAGAGGAGGAAGGGGGAGAAAGAGAAGAACATATGAAGAGGGGGAAGGGAGGTGGAGGAGGAGGAGAAGGTAGAGGGAGGAGGAGATGAAGCAATATGAAAGGGGTGGGGAAGGAAGGAGGAGGAAGGAGGGAGAGGAGGAGGAAGGAGGTGAGAAGAATATGAAAGAGGGGGGAAAGGAGGAGGAGGAAGAGAGGAGGAAGGAGGTGGAGAAGAAGGAGGAAAAGGAGGAGAGAGGAGGAAGGGGGAGAAGAAGAATATGAAGAGGGGGAAGGAGGTGGAGGAGGAGGAGAAGGTAGAGGGAGGAGGAGATGAAGAATATAGAAAGGGTGGGGGAAGGGAAGAGGAGGAAGGAGGAGGAGGAGGAGGAAGGAGGTGAAGAATATGAAGAGGGGGGAAAGGAGGAGGAGGAAGAGGAGGAAGGAGGTGGAGAAGGAGGAAAAGGGGGAAGAGGAGGAAGGAGGAGGAGGAGGAAGGAGGAGGGGGAGGAAGGAAGGGGAGAAGAAGAATATGAAGAGGGGGGAGGGAGGGGGAGGAGAAGGAGAAGAAGAAGAGGAAGGGGGAGGAGAAGGAGAAGAAGAAGGAGGAGGAGGAGGAGGGAGAAGAAGAAGAACAAGAACAAGAAGAAGAAGGAAAAGAAGAAGAAGACGGAAAAGGAAAAGGACGAGGAGAAAAGAAGAAAAGAAGAAGAAGAAGAAGAAAGAGGAGGAGGAGAAAAAAAAGAAGAAGAGGAAGGAGGAGGAGGAGATGGTGGTGGTGAATATGAAAGAGATATGAAAGGATGATGATGATGAGGAGGAAGAGGATGCTGAAGAAAAATAAAATAACTGAATGGTGGCAAAAAGATAAAACAAAATAAAAAAGAGTAGAATAAAGAAAACAAAAGAGGACCATTATCAACAAGAACGAAAGAAGAACAAAACGTGAGAAGAGAAAGAGGAGATGGAAGAAGGAAGAGAAGGAGGACGATTAAAACATATCATAAATACACACTGTCGAGACCATGAGCTAGAATAAGCTAAAAAAAAAGAGAGAGAGAGAGAGAGAGAAGACCAATAAACAAGGAATAAAGAAGAAGCGCAGAAACGATAAAAGAAAGAAGCGAAGAGGGGAGGGAGGGAGAAGGACAAAGACGTTATCGTGAACATCCATTGCAAGGGATCAGTCACAGGAAAATTTTGCTTGATAATGACGCAATATTCGACATGGACGCCCAACCCGGTGCATTATGGGAGTATAAAAAAAGTTTAGAAGACATAAAAAGGTATTTGTTCTGTGAATTCGTTTGAGAGAGGAAAATTGGTGATGATGAAGGAGAAGCAATAGTGATAAAGGTGGGGAGATGAATATAATTCTAAGAAACGGGAGAGGAAGGGGAATGCAAGATTGTTTTATGTTGTTATAATGATTTCAGTATCATTTTCCCTGTCACTAAGGATGATATTAATAACAATAATATTTTCCTGTTATTAAATATAATATTAATTACAATAATATTTCCCTGTCATGAAAGATGATATTAATAACAATAATATTTCCCTGTTATTAAAGATGATCTTAATAGCAATAATATTTCCATGTCATTATAGATGATATTAATAACAATAATATTTCCCTGTCATGAAAGATGATATTAATAACAAAAAATATTTTCCTGTCATTAAAGATGATCTTAATAACAATAATATTTCCCTGTTATTAAAGATTATATTAATAACCATAATATTTCTCTGTCATTAAAGACGATATTAATAACAATAATATTTCCCTGTCATGAAAGATGATATTAAATGATATTACAATCTAGAAATGATAGATAATGATGATATATCTATCAACTACAACACCAATTTACATACATCTTTTTCTCGTCTACGTATTAAATTCATCAATAGACATTTAATTTAATCCTCTTTTCAAGTTTTCTCTTTCGATCAAACACAGATGGAGTTTCATCATTAACTCTCAAGAATTAGCTTTCTTATCTATTATTATTATTTTTTTATTATTGAATACTTTGATTGGATAAACTACGTAATACAATTTTTATGTTTGTCTTATTTCTATCTTTATTGTTGTTTTCATTTTATTGTGAGAATAGTATCACTGCTATTGCTATCTTCCTCCTCATTATTATGATCATTATCACCTTTATTAATTAGTGATATTAAGGTGATGGAAGGAAGAGGAGAATAATGATTATGATGATTGTAAAGATCAGTTATTCTTATTATTATTGCTGTTCTCTTTGGCATTATTATTATCATCCTAATGATTATTGCAATAATGCGTACATAAGATGTGTGTCAGGGGTGGGGGGTGGGGTGTGTGTGTGCTGGGGGGGGGGGGGGTATGTGCATGTGTGTGTGCGTGTGTTTCAGTGTGTGTTGTGTGTGTGTGTGTGTGTTTGGGTGTGGGTGCGTGCGTGTGTGTGTGTGTGTGTGTGGGTGTGTTATATAGATATAGATAGACAGACAGATGAATAGATAGATAGGTAGATAGAGAGAGAAAGAGAGGGAGAGAGAGAGCTGGATAGATAGAGAGAGAGAGAGAGAGAGAAAGAAAGAGAGAAAGAGAGAGAGAGAGAGAGAGAGAGAGAGAGAGAGAGAGAGAGAGAGAGAGAA
>NW_027216719.1:7500-10487 GCF_042767895.1 Penaeus vannamei | reverse complement strand
GGATATGAAGTAGGTCTGGTCTGTGAAAATAGAAACTGCGAATATTCCAATGTGGGAGAGCTATATCTTATTTATTTTATAAGTGACATGTTGGGGAATCTGGGGGGGAAGGAGCTAGGGGGCGTTGTGACATGAGTGATTCCCGTATGTATCCGGGAGGGAGTGGAAAGGATTGAGGGGATGGAGGGAGGGAGAATGTGTGTACAGTTGGAGTTGAAGGGGGTGGGCTGTGTTGGGAGGGAGTAGGAGGAAGTGGTGTGGGAGAGTATTAGTGATAGGAGGATGGATATCAGAAGGATGGATAGATGGAGTTGAAGGGGATGTGTTGTCTTGGGAGGGATTAGGAGGAAGGGGTGTAGGGGTGCTATGAGTAAGAGGGGGATGGATATCAGGAGGATGAGTATCGGGAGGATGGATATCAGTGGTGGACAGAATTGAGAGGGTTACGTTGTGTTGAGAGGGAGTAGGAGGAAGGGGTGTAGGGGGAATATGAGTAGAAGGGGTATGAATATCGGCAATCACTTCAAGTGTGGAGGGAGCATGAGTTATGGGATCTTGTGTCACAAGCATATAGCTTTGAATGTCTTCCATAGTTTCTGCAGTGGAGTTGGTTGGAGAGTTTTGTGGGACAAAGGTTTTCTTATGAGGTGGGGAAGAGGAGACTGGTGTCTGAGGAATAAAGGTAAAGGTAGGTGGAGGTGAGTGTGCTGTAGGGCAAGAAGGGGTAAAACATTTAGTCTGTCTACTGCGGGTAGTGCGGGGAGGGAGAGGGGATGATGTTGGGGCTGTAGTTGAGATTGGAGCTGTGGTTGTGATTGGGGTGTCTGGATTTAGAGTGGCAAAAGAATTGGTCTGAGGGAGGTAGAATATAGAAGTGGTTGGGGCTGTAGTTGAGATTGGAGCTGTGATTGAGATTGGGGTGTCTGGATTTAGAGTGGCAAAAGAATTGGTCTGAGGGAGGTAGAATGTAGAAGTGGAAGTGGGGACATATTGGGGTGGAAGGGGACGGGCTGAGCGAGTGACATTACTGGAGTAGGGAGTATGAGAGAAACCTTGTCGACGTGCTTCCTGTCTGGCTTCACGTAAAGTGAGACCATTTCTGTATCTGAGAGTTGCTACCTCAGATTCAAACTTATAAGTGGGACAGGCTCTATAAAATACATTATGGGGGCCGCCACAGTTAGCACATGTACATGTTTATGTAGAGCAGTTTGATCGGTTATGACCAGGATGGGCATATATGGGGCATCGGTCTGAGGAACGGCAGTGTTTGGCAGGATGTCCAAATCACCAACAGTTTTGACATTGACAGGGAGGGGGTTGATACGGTCGAACAGGGAGGGATTGTCCACCAATGTAGATACGTAAGGGAAGGTCATGTGTATGGAAAGTATTTTTGGCAATGTTGATCGGATTCTTTCGTTGACTTCTAGAAGGAATGGTGTAGCAGTGTACTGATTTCACATCCTGGTCTTTGAGGCATCCTAATAAGTCTTCTCCAAAGTCTGACCAATCTTTGGTATCAACTGGGCAGTTTGCTGGGGAGAGAGAGACAGTTCCGGTACAAGTATTAAGGGTTGGATGAGGTTCTGCAGGAATGGAGTTGCCAGAATGATCAGTTAAATGTGATAGTGCTATAGATTCAGTTTCTGATCTGACTGTTACAAGGCAGGAGCGATCACGTCTGGTATAGAAAAGGACTCTGCCCTCTTGTTTTTGGAGGCATTGTTGAAAGAGAAGTGTTGCCTGAGTAAGGAGCTGTAGAAGGGATCACAAAAAATCAGTCCCATTTAGCTGGGCTAAACAGAGTATTTAAGATATTTGTAGGGTTGGTGGTGGTGGATGGTCGGGGACGTGTGGAAGAGGGAATATTACGGAGTGGTGGAGAATAAGGCTGTAAGGTAGTAATAAGGGAGGATGGGGTGCTTGATGAAGGTTGTGGGGGTAAAGTTGATGAATTTGAGGAAGTTGGGAGGGTAGGAATGTTTTCTGGAGATTGAGTCTCTGCTTGGGTGGGTAAGGCACTAGTAGGCATTGAGGAGTGGGTAGTAGTTTCAGTGTTCAGAGTCGCGGTCAAAGGAGAGCCTGGGGTGGGGCTATTTGATAAAGGGGCAAGCCTCATTGCCTAATATGGGTAGTAGTTTCAGTGTTCAGAGTCGCGGTCAAAGGAGAGCCTGGGGTGGGGCTATTTGATAAAGGGGCAAGCCTCATTGCCTAATATGGGGTTTACATCTTCATTACTGGTCATGGGAAACTTTGATTATATAAAGCAGCATAAACAGTCTACCCCCATGCTCTAAGAGGGTAAGGGCCAGACAATAAATTGGGAGTACCATGCCCATGATTCCCGCAGGCTGTTCAGGATTGGTACAAGGTAAGCCTTTCATCCTTTCAGCACGGCTCTTACACCTTAGGAAGTAGATAGTAAAAAGGGTTGGAGAAGGGACAGAAACAAAAAGCTGGAGGGGGAAAAGACCATGCAAAATTAGTTGAGTCGAGGGCTGAGGCCCTAGGCAGGGGAGATCCCTGTATTGGGTCTCAGTCTTTGTCTCCTAAGCCCCCCCACGACAACAACGGGCACAGGATTGGGGGGGTAATGATATTATTGTATATAGCATATTCAAACTTACTTTAGGGAGGTCACAGTTAAAACTGTAAAGACATATATATCTCCGATGAAATTAATTTGGGCTGAAATATAAAATTCACTCCTTGGCAATATCTTACCTTCATAATTAACAGACATCACCTTTGAAAAATATATAGTCTTAGGCATAAAAATACTTTTCTGCTATCTGACACAGCAAGATGCATACAAATAACATTCTCACATATTTTGTTATTTAAATGAACTGTGTTATCTTGCAGCTTTCACTCATAATCTTGCTCTCTTTCACTGTCACTGTCATTCTATAAGTCCATTTTTCTTATTGCTCTATATGCTCTTTCAGTATAATTATCACAATCATTAGTACTTACTCTCACTT
>NW_027216717.1:5000-7500 GCF_042767895.1 Penaeus vannamei | reverse complement strand
GAATGGGGGGAGGGGGTGGAATGGGGAAAGAGATGTAGGGGAAAGATAGGAAGGGGAGGAAGAGGGAAGAGATGATGAAGGAAGAGAATAAAAAGAAATGGAAATCGAGACCGAGATGAAAAGGGAAGGAGAAAGAAGAGAGGATGAGGAAGATCCGAAAAAGAAAAGAGGACTAACAGAAGGGAATGTAAAAGGGAAAGAGAAAGATGTAAGTGGAGAGAATGAATAGAAGATGGGAAGGAGGGGGAGGAGGGATAATAGCGAAAAAAAATATTAAATGAGGGAAGAGGGAAGGGAAAGGAGAGCGAGAAAACATGGATGGAGGAGGAAGAGCAAAGAAAAGGAGAAAGATGAGGAACATAGCAAGGAGAAGGAGGAATAAAGCAAAGCTAAGGAGAAAGAGGTAGAACAGAGCAAGGAGAAGGAGAAGAAGAGGAAGAGTAGGAAAATGAGAGAGAAAGAGATGGAAGGGATAGAGATAAAACATGGAAGAGGAGGAACAGAGCAAGGACAAGGAGAAAAAGGGAAGAGTGGAAAAATGAGAGAGAAAGAGAGTGAAGAGAGAGGGATTTGGAAGTGTGAAGGGAGAAGATAGAAGAAGAGAGGTAGAAGAGGAAAGAGAAGGATGATAGAGGCAGAAGGAGGGAAAGGGAGAGATAGATAATATGGAAAACGAAAGAGAGGGAAGGAACAAGAAAAAGACAAAGAGAGAGAGAGGGAAGGAAGTAAGGAAGAGAAGAAAGGGAAAGAGGAGAAAAAAAGAATAGTAATAAGGGAGGAAGCGGGAAAAGGAGAAAGGAGAGGAGAAAAGGGAAATACAAGAAAGGGAGAAAGAAGATACGAAAGGGATAAGAAAAAAAGAGAAAGAGGTGAATATGCGAAAAGGGAAGAGGAGAAGAGTGCAGGGAAGGAAAGAGGTGAGTTATGGGAAGAAGAAAGGAGATGAAGGGAGGAAGAAGAGAGAGGGAGGAAAAGGAGAGAAGATTAAGGGGACTGGATTGGCGAAAAAGGAGAGAGAGGAAGAAGAGAGAAGAGAGAAAGGGAGAGAGAGAAAAGAAACAATAGAAGCTATAAAGAAAGTTTGGAAGAGAAAGGGAGAAAGGAAGAGACAAAGAAGAAAGAAAGAAAGAGACAAGAAATAATTGAAGGCATAAAGAAAGTGGGGAAGAGAAAGGAGGAGGCAAAGGAAATGGGAAGTGGAGAGAAAAAAAATAGAAGAGGGGAAAAGGGGTAATAAAGAGGCACAGAAGAAGGGGAAGAGGAAGAGGAAGACGTAGAGAGAGAGGAGGGAGAGGCGGAGAGAAGAAGGAGAAGTGGCACTGGGTGAGGGGAAGAAGGATAAACAGAAGAAAGATGGGGAATATAGAGGAAGAAGAAGAGGGTGAAGCTAAGAGGAAGGGGACAAGGAAAGGGAAATTAAGAAGCGAAGGAAGAGGGGAGAAGGATAAGCGAAGGTAGCAAACGAAGGAGGGAATAGACAAAAAAAGAGAGAAAGGTGATAGACAGGAAGTAGAGACAGAAAATGAGGAAAGATGATTATAGAATAAAGCAGATAAGAAATTTTAACAGAAAAGAAGAGAAAAAAGGGGGATAGGAAATGAAGAGAAAGATAGAGATTGAAAAATGGAAAAAAATAGCTAGAAAAAAGGAAATAGAGGAAAGAGAGGGATAGAAGGAAAGCAGAGGAAAAGGGGGGATACGAATGGAATAGAGGAATAGGAAAGAATGGGAAGATTGAGATAGAAGAGATTAAAAAGTAGAGCGAAAAAGAGAAGTGAGAAAGGAGAGATATAGGAGGAACAAGGAAGAGAGGACAGTGGATTGAATGAAAAGAATAAAATAGAAAGAGAGAAAAAGGGAAGGAAGAAAAAGAAAAAGAAAAAAATAGAGAAAGAAAAAGAGAGAAAACAGAGAAAAAATAAAAGAATCAAAAGAGAGAGAGAGAAAAAAAAGAAAGAAAACGAAATAATAACAATACGAAAGCAGATAAGAAAGAAAAAAAAAAAAAGAAAAAGGAACGCAAAAGAAGATAAGAAAGAGGAAAGAAAAGAAGGTTGTGGAGCTAGGGGAAGGAGGTGGAGGAGGGGGGGTTGAGGGGGGGAAGGGGAGGAGGGGAAAAGGGAGAAAGGGAGAAGGGGGAAAGAGGAAGATAAAGGGAGGGGGAGGAGCGGGTAAGGGGGGAAGGGGGAAGATAAAGGAGGAGGGAGAGGCCGGGAAGGGGGAAGCAAGAAGGGAGAAAGGGGGAAGAAGGGAGAAAGGGAGGAAGATAAAGAAGGAGGGAGGGGCCGAGAAGGTGTAAAGGGGTGAATGGGAAAAGGGAGAAAGGGAGAAGGGAGAAGGGGCGGGGAAAGAAAGAAGGGAGAAAAGGGAGGAAAATAAAAAGAAGGAGGGAGGGGCCGGAAAAGGGGAAAAGGGGGAAAGGGAGAAAGGGAGAAAGGGAGAAAGGGTGATCGTGGCCCGAGTTTTACGAGAGATTCCCTCCCTCGCTCCGCCTGCATCT
>NW_027216717.1:0-2500 GCF_042767895.1 Penaeus vannamei | reverse complement strand
TTATTCCTTATCTTTATTATCATTATAATCATTATTATCCTTATTATCATTATTATCATTATCATCATTATTCTTATCCTTATTATCATAATCATCATCATCATCACTATTATCCCTATCATTCTTTTATTTTGCTTTGTTTTTTATTGTGCTTTCCCCCCTTCCTTCCATTCGCATGCTACCTTTCATTACATTCAACTTCTGATTTCCTATCAACTTTATCATCTTTATTATCTTTATTATCATAATTATCCATACCTTTATTATCATAATAATCATTATCATCATCATTATCATTATCACCATTATCACTCTTATTCTTTTATTTTGCTTGTGTTTTCCCTTCCTTCCATTCGCACGTTACCTTTCCTTTCAACTCTTCCTATCATCTTCAACTATGGAATTCCTTCATTATGATGTAATTTGTGCATCTTATCCTTGGAGCCATCTTTATCATCTTTATCATCTTTACCATCTTTATCATCTTTATCATCTTTACCATCTTTATCATCTTTATCATCTTTACCATCTTTATCATCTTTATCATCTTTATCATCTTTATCATCTTTATCATCTTTATCATCTTTATTATCTTTATCTTGGAACCATCTTTATCATCTTTATTATCTTTATTATCTTTATCTTGGAACCATCTTTATCATCTTTATTATCTTTATTATCTTTATTATCTTTATTATCTTTATCTTGGAACCATCTTTATCATCTTTATCATCTTTATTATCTTTATCATCTTCATCTTTATCTTGGAACCATCTTTATCATCATCCTTATGGTCGCGAACTGAAATTCTGTTTATTTTGGTGTAAAATGGATGATAATTGATGATAAAGATATTAAGGTATGATATACAGGAGAGCTGGTATCTTATTTTGAAGTTATAAGGAGTGCATTTTAACTTTATCTTTATCTTTAGTTATTATTGTTTTAGTTGGTATTGTTATCGTTATTGTTATTGTTGTTATTATTGTTATTGTTATCATTATCATCATCAGATATCATTATTATTATTAGTATCAGTACCATCATTATCATCTTCATTATCATGATAAGATGTTATTATCATTATCATCATCAAATATTATCATTATCGTTATCATTATCATCACCATCATCACGATCATCATCATCATTATCAAATGTCATTATCATCACCATCATCACCATCACCACCACCACCATCATCATCATCAAATATCATCACCATCACCACCACCACCATCACCACCACCACCATCATCATCATGAAATATCATCACCATCACCACCACCACCACCACCACCACCACCATCACCACCACCACCACCTCCACCACCACCACCATCACCACCACCACCATCATCATCATCATCAATATCATCACCACCACCTCCACCACCACCACCATCACCACCACCACCATCATCATCATCATCAATATCATCACCATCACCACCACCACCACCACCACCACCACCATCACCACCACCATCACCACCACCACCATCACCACCATCACCACCACCACCACCATCATCATCAAATATCATCACCATCCTCCTCATCACCACCATCACCACCATCATCACCATTCTTCTTCGAGGCAAGTCCACCGCACTGAAGTAACTGGACTGTCAGTTTACCCTTACTACTCACAGAACTATCCGAGGAAGAGGTGAAGAAGAGAGTAAGAAAGGGGAAGTGGAGAGAAAAGAGGAGAAGAATGGACGGAGAGGGAGAAAGGGGGAGAAGAAGGAGAGGAGAGGGAGAAAGCGGGTAAAGAAAGAGAGGAGAGGGAGAAAGGGGGAGGAGAAGGAGAGGAGAGGGAGAAAATGGGAGAAGAAAGAGAGGAGAGGGAGAAAATGGGAGAAGAAGGAGAGGAGAGGGAGAAAATAGGGGATGAAGGAGAGGAGAGGGAGAAAATAGGGGAAGAAGGAGAGGAGAGGGAGAAAGGGGGAGAAGAAGGAGAGGAGAGGGAGAAAAGTGGAGAAGAAGGAGAGGAGAGGGAGAAAATGGGAGAAGAAGAAGAGGAGAGGGAGAAAAGAGGAGAAGAGGAGAGGGAGAAAAGGGGAGAAGAAGAGGAGATGGAGAAAGGGGGAGAAGAAAGAGAAAAGAGGGAGAAAAGAGGAAAAGAAAGAGAGAAGAGGGAGAATAGAGGAAAAGAAAGAGAGGAAGAAAGAGAGAAGAGGGAGAAAAGAAGAAGAAGGAGAGGAGAGGGAGAAAAGAGGAGAAGAAGGAACAAAGAGGGAAAATAGAATAGAAGAAAGAGAGGAGAGTGAGAAAAGACAGAGAGGGAGAGGGAACTCGAAGAGAAAAGAACAATACGAAAAGGAAATAGGAGAAAAAAAAAACGAAAGGGATTTAAATTGGAAAAAGGGGGGGAAAGGCTAAGAGAAAAAGAGAGGAAAGAAGAGAGAGACCCAGAAAATGAGGGAATAAGAGAGGAAAACGAAAGAGGTGGAGGGTTTAAGGAGAGAAAAGGAGAGAAATGGGGGGAGGGGA
>NW_027216716.1:0-7500 GCF_042767895.1 Penaeus vannamei | reverse complement strand
ATATATATGTATATATATGTATATATATGTATATATATGTATATATATATGTATATATATATGTATATATATGTATATATATATATGTATATATATGTATATATATATATATATATATATGTATATATGTGTATATATATGTATATATGTGTATATATATGTATATATATGTATATATATATGTATATATATATGTATATATATATGTATATATATATGTATATATATGTATATATATATGTATATATATATGTATATATATATGTATATATATATATGTATATATATATATGTATATATATATATGTATATATATATATTTATATATATATATATATTTATATATTTATATATTTATATATTTATATATTTATATACATGTACTGCATAGACACACAAAAACACCCACCCATTTATTTAGAACATCGCATGTTTTATATGAGTGCTTCGAAAGGGGAGGGAGGTTGTGTTTCTTTTGTGTGTCGTAGAAAAAATGAAAATGCAGAATGGTAGCAAGGAAAAAGAGCAAAAGATATCAAGATGATACGATGAGGCCAGTCTTTTCAAATCTCCACGCTTTTATTAACGTAAAGAAATACAATTGTACATTTTAGCAATGGAACCCCTGAAGAATATGTATCTACTATTGTTCCTCAAAGGAAATAATCAAAGGAGATTGTAGGGGCTAATATAGTGGAGTCTGGGGAAAAAAGTATGAATGGGGAAAGAATCACTGTTTGGGTAGACATACATGTGAACAAGCACACAAATACGTAAATAGAGAGAGGAAGAGGTTCTATGCAGATTGGCAATATTCTGTTTAGACCCTGCCTGGAGCTTCCTTACCTCCATACCGATTCGCTGCCAAAGCCACCTTACTGTCGCGTCGGTTCGTTGTCAGGTGGCGATAAAGTGGCTTTGACATATATTTCCGTAAATACAATAAATATTTCCATTTTAATAATTCATCTCTTATCAAGAAATATTCTATTCTATTATAGGTTGAAAACGTATAAACATTTTTTTCGTTGGATACTTATAACATTTAATGAAAATCATTTTTATGTTTGTTCAGTTGTATGTTGTTAGTATATCATCGCGCTTTACCTAATTCAAAACAATGCTGTGGTTACGACTAGATTAATATATATAAATATTGCTTGAATATATTTATACAGTGATAATAAAATATGTATATATATGTATATATATTCAGTATATATAACATTATATATATTTACACAAACACACGATTATGGGGTTCTATAACAAAAAAGATTAACATCGTTCTCTGATGACACAAAATCCCCCAACCCTTTCCCTGGCCTTTCCTGTGCCATCCCGTCCTCACTGCCGTCGCCTCTCTTCTTCGCGCGGGCGGATCGCGGCGCCCTCGGGGTCTGTGTCTCCGTGTTTCTCAGTCTCTTGGCTTAGTTTTGGTTCTTTAGGCCTTTTTTCCGGTGCCAAGAGGTGTAGTACTACAGATTCCCATAAGCAACTGCACCTGGCTGATGAGCGCGCGGAGCACCTCTGCCCGTTCTAAAACTGGAAGAAAATGGGAGTTCAAAGTTGATGCTGCACTATATGGTGCAAGATTAGTAACTTTGATGATGTTGATGAGGATATTATTGCATTAAGTACTAGTTTGCAAGTAGTGTATATGTGTGCATATATGCATATATATTATATATATACTTACAGAAATGTATGTATACATACATACCTATATATACAGTATGCACACACATATATATTTAAACATATGTATACGCACATGCATATATAGATAGATAGATAGATAGATAGATAGATAGATATATGATATATATATATATACATATACATATATCTGCATTATGTATGTAGATGTATATATATACATATATGCAGAAATATATTAAAAATATACACTACTACCATATATGAAAATATAGAGTTTAAAGTTTATATGCTTTCGTATTAATTAATAGGGCTACGGCTAAGAAGAGCGAGGTTCAGATTTATCTTTCGTATGTGTACATTTTTATGCGATATGTCATGTAAGGGTTGTTACTGTTTTTTCTTATATCATGTATGCTTTAATCTTGGGCAATATTCAGGCCTCCAAAAGTGTTCCATGACGAATAATATACGGGGAAGTATCTCATGTTTTATTTACAGAATGTGTTCGAATGGTCAAAAGAATATTATGAAAATTTATATTAGGTTTTACATACTCATTTTACTTACTATGTATATATAATTGAATATGCTGACGTAAACTTATATATCCTTTTGAATGTAGTTGATATCAATCAATAAATAGTGTCATTTTCAAAATATTTAAAGAAGTGTGACCTTCGAAACCATTGTCGATGGACGAATGAAGAAGTATGATGGGAGGCGCTTAGGGCCCGCGCATTTTCAACTGATTTCGATAGTTTTCCGTCGTTTGATTTGTAATTTGAAGATGTTGATAACTAACAACTTGTAACATTAGAAAATAACAATAAATACATCAGTAAACCAGTGATTTGTTAATTAATACAATTCAAAAACAAAATCAGATTCGTCAACTCGAGTACAATTCCTAGGAATGGGGGTGGAGCCGCACCTGTGGCACAGCGTAGAAGTATCGGCAGCGTTGCTGTCGCGATCGGCCCGGAGAAGTGTCGCAAATGAAAAAAACGACACCCTCTAGTGTAGTTAGACAGTTTCTTGGCACCGGAAAAAAGGCCTTTTGTTACTCCAGTGATGCATTGCTGGGTTTCCATTGATTATAGGGGCTATATTGATAATCAATATAAGACAGATATACGATTTGTCAGCGAAATTGGGCCAGCAAGAATGAACAGAACGGCTTTCATATTGCGACATTTTTTCCAAACTATTTGTTATTCCGTGAGATGGTGGGTTTCAAACTCCATTGCGAGACATTTTTTCTCTCTTTTTTACTCTCTCTCTTTTACTCTCAACCTGTCTGTCTGTTGTCTTGGTTTACATCTCTGTCGCTCCTCTGAATTTCTTTAATGTTTCAGTTTTTCTCTCTCTGAATGTATAAGTAAACTCTAATGTGAGTGAATATTATGCAACCGATACAAGGCATACATTGTTCAACTGTTTCGTTATTTGAATGTGTCAATGTTTTTCGCAATCTACACACATATTTGTGCATACATATTAATTCAGGCATATATGAGTTGGTTATGCTTTTTGATAATAACAATGATCATGAAAATGACAATAATAAAAGTAATAATCTCAAAAATTATGGGTCTGAATAAAAGCAACGGCAAAGCGTGTTTGACCTTTCATCATCGTTTCCATTTCTGTTTTTCCATTTTGTGTTCGAAGGGATGTCTAGCTATAGCAATTCCAGGAGTCGACCTTCAGGAACACATTTGACACCAAGCTTCTGACAATGAATTAGACTACAGGAGAAACAAAACTAAACAGATGCTCATTTGTGGAATAGCTTTGTATTGCCAATTGGAGGGAGCGATGTACCCGAAACAAACCTTACATTTTATTATCATTTCTATAGCTTTATTATTATTTTTATAGCACCATGTCAATGTGCATCGCTGACAGCTATTCTTTCTCTATATATCAATCGCGCAAGTGTTTGTGTAAAGTGTATTTGTGTGTTTGCATGCGTGCGATCTCATTTTTTGCTATCTTATCAAATTTCATTATTTTCATTTAAATCGCAATTATTATTTTTCTCTTTTTCTATCTCTTCGTTTCTTTTCTCTCCTCTTTCTCTTTCTCTTTCTCTTATTTTGTGTTCTCTGGATAACTTAATAAGTTATAACCAGATTTTTATTTATTTATTTATTTTATCAGAGGTGTGTCAGTCCAACTCAGATTTCATTAGGTTTTGGTGGTGATCCGTTTCCAGGATTTTTACAAATTATTTCATCGGTTATCCCTATTACCTTGGCGGAGGTATGCGCTCTCTGAGTTCTTCTAGCAGGATGACAAAAAGTTATTAACTGATTTTTATGAAACATTTACCTGAGGTGTGTCTTAGCCCAACTTAGATGCCACACAACACACATACACTCACTTGCACGAGGACAACATATTTACACACATACACACGGACACTTACACACACACACACACACACACACACACACACACACACACACACACACACACACACACACACACACACACACACACATCAACTCTCACTCACACGAGGGCAGGATACACACACACACAAGCGCGGACACATACAGATACACATGCACACACGCACGCGCGCACATGTATGTTAAACTACATATATTTTACTATTTTTTTCTATATTTTTTTTTACTCTTATAAAAAATATTTCTCTCACCCTCTTACTTTATTTTTCCCCTTTCTCTAATTACCCCTTTCCTTCGTTATCCCTTGTTTCTTTTGTTCTCTCTCTGTATCTTTCTTTTAATTTCTTTTCCCTATTTTTTTCTCTCCCACTTTTTATCCTTCTTCTCCCCCTTCCTCTCTCTATTCCCACTTTTATCTACAATTCTCCCTCTCCATTCTTCGTCGTTTTTCTTACCCTTTAATTACTCTTCTTCCTCCTGTCTCTTTTTTATCAATCTTGTCTTTTTCATCCTTCGTCTCTCTTGTGGTAATCAGCAATTCAAAAAGCCAATTCGCAGAATATTTAAATTGGTCGTCGTGGTCGAGTGGCTTTAGTACTCAACTTTTGGGATTCTTGGAATTTCCAGGTCTCGGGTTCGAGTCCCCACGGCGATCGGTGTGTAACATGGCCGCGTTCCAACTGCTGGTCCAAACCCGATTTCATGGCGAGAAAAAGGACTATCTCCATGTGAATGTTAAACGCGGGTGCCTTGGGGGGTTCCAGGCTGGTGTGGAAGTGGGGGGCTACTTCGGGATGAGCGTTCGATCCGCGATTCACCTCCGCGTCTCGGAGGCGGATGGCGGCCCACGGGATTCCTGCAGATACTCCCTGCCGGTCACTGGCTTCGGAAAACGCCTGGTTACACATCTCTAAACCACTCGCACAGAAACACTCACATGTACACTCACATATACACTCACACACACTAACATGTACACTCACACAAAAAACACATATATACACACATATATACATTTACATTTATACTCGCATATGTATATTTTCATAGATTTTTATTGTGGCAAAAAGTCGACGATATTTCATGCCATTCAGCATAACTTAATAAATAGTAATAAAGAATAAAACAACAAAAACAACAACAATAATAATGGTAATACTGATAATAATAATAAAACAATTGAGTTGAGAGAGAGTTACATATACATTCAGTATATATACATACTGTGTGTGTGTGAATGTATATATATGCATATCAAAGAGAAGGAGAGAGATACATATACAGTACATTCGATATATACATATACATTTATATATATATATATATATATATATATATATATATATATATATATATATATATATATATATATATATATATGCAACCATATCTAGAGTGAGTAAGCGAGTTAGTGAATGAATGAATGAATGAGTGAGGTGACAGATAGTGTGAGTGAATGAGAGAAAGAGAATAGATGAGTGAGCGAGTGAATTGAGCGAAAGAGTTTGAGAGATAGATTCCGTTATACATTCAATATATAATGTATTACATACCTTGCATAGATAAGCAAAATGACCAAAATTAATCTGGCTTTCTATTTTGTCAACATTATGTTTGTATTTCAAACGAGTTGGGACAACTGTTCACACGAAAATCCTTGTTATTAATTAATCTTTGTAAGTAAGACGTGTTTGTCCTGTTTCTAAGAAACACAATATAACAAATTTTAGAAGAAAAAAGAACACTACATTTATCAATTTTTGAAACTGGATTTGAGATGGACATTTTCATCTTAGATATCATTAATGTTATTACGGTTATTATGAGAGCTCCCGATTTCTTAACCAAATTAACATTGCCAATATTAGAGAGAGAGTCAGACAGACAAACGCGGACACACTATGCAAGGTATGTCAAAGCATTTGCCATTCATTCTTGATTAGATAAGCAAAATGACCAAAATTAATCTGGCTTTCTATTTTGTCATTATGTTAGTATTTCAAACGAGTTGGAACAACTGCTCACACGAAAATCCTTGTTATTAATTAACCTTTCTAAGTAAGACGTGTTTGTCCTGTAAGAACAGAACAGTTTATATTTTTATTTGTGACCAATTACAACAAAGAATGTTTGAACTGAGAACGAGAGAAATGAACTATATATATATATATATATATATATATATATATATATATATATATATATATATATATATAAGTTACAGATAGACAGATGGATATGATAGAATATATGCGTATGTACAGAGATAGAGACAAATAGATAGGTATATAAATAGATATGTAGATAGAGAGAGAACGGTTATATATGTATATGTTAAATGATAAATTGCTGAACCTCATCTGTTGCCATCTATTCGACAAATTATTTCACAGAGATTGCCAAGCGTTTTGTAATAGCTGATTCAGAAGCAAAGTTCCCACAGCCATAAAGACGGGGCCTGTGTGCGATTCCAGTTCGCATTAAACTTCGAACTTTGTTTATATAAAGACGTGGGAGAATTTTGCAGCAGAAATCAAACGATGAAACTAATGCAATTATTAAACACAAATAAAATGAAAAATGGGCCTAACTGTGATTCCACACTTGGCATGGAACAATCTCGAACGCAAGTCTTGGAAATTCAAAGTCATTATTACTACCATTATCATCAGCATTGTTACTATTATTATTATCATCCTTATTGTTATTTTTATCATTTTTATCATATGTGTTACCAAATTATCAGCGTCTATCTCTATTTTTCTCTCTGTATATCTTTTTGTTCATCAGTTTATCTAAACAACTATTTATCCGGTTCTGTCTTTTAGCCTTATCAGTGATTAATCAACAGTATATTATCAGACAAAAAAATCCATAAAATGAACAGAACTTAAAATTCAGAAATCGCAGTGATCCAAACATTCAAATCTATTATCTTTAGCATCGTGTTTATCTTACCATCCTTATTTTTCTTTCATTTTCGATTTCCTGTGTATGATTCTATTGCTAAGGTTATATTCCTATTGTCATTATTATTGTGTTTAGCATTATCATTTTCATTGAGATTATTATCATAATCATCATCATTTTGATCATCATTATCATTTTCATGACCATGATCATTATTAATGTCATCCTTTCTATTATCGTTATTATTCTCATTACCGCTGTTTTTTTTATTGATATCATAATTATATATCTTTTTATTGTTGTTATTGCTGTCATTTTCACTGTCGTTATTATTATCATCATTTTATCGTTATTATGATTTCTAGGAAATATGATCATGATCATCGCAATCATCGATCTATGCCATTGCAATTACTTTCATTATTATCATAATCATGGTCATAATTGTTATTATCATAGTATTTTTCTTAATATTAATATATTTTTTGTTGTCGTCATCGTCACTATTGGC
>NW_027216713.1:7500-10477 GCF_042767895.1 Penaeus vannamei | reverse complement strand
CAACACTATAATACGCATCATTTTTACCTGCAATACTGTCAGCGCTCTAAAAAAAATCATTCATTAACCGCGAATTCCTCTGTTCACGGCAATTTTACGGCGATTCAACCACGATACCCGTAACAAATGATTTAATTTCACCCCAACAACATTACACCATGTCCATGTGTATCTAGACCACCACAAAACAACCTAATGGTAATCATATACCATGCGGAACAACCATACGACAAATCATTGCGTTAAGGTATTTGATCTTATTGGCAGACACATGGTTAGAGTCTCCGTGGAAACGAGGAAATTTTTGTACAAACGATCGCAAACCACAAGGGTCTTTTAAATTGTCTTGCCGAAGAGTGAGGGAAGGAGGGGAGGGGAGGGGAGGAATGGGATGAAAGAGAGAGAGAGAGAGAGAGAGAGAGAGAGGAGAGAGAGAGAGAGAGAGAGAGAGAGAGAGAGAGAGAGAGAGAGAGAGAGAGAGAGAGAGAATGAAAGAAATAGACAAAGGGAGCAGTGGAAAGCGAGAGAAAGAGATAGGCAAAGAAAATCAGAGAAAAAGAAACATTCCACGAAAGCCGAAGAAAAAGAGACGAAGTGGAAAAAATAAAGATAAAAAGAAAGACAAGAAAAGCGAAATGAAGGGATAAAAAGAGATGAATACAGAGAAAAACAGATCAACAGCCAATTAGACACCTACTTACACAAATAAGGAAACGAGGAGATAAGAAAAGAAAAAAAAGAGAAATAGACAAATAAACAGACAGACGAGAAAAGATCCAAGATGATCAACAAAGACGTATTAAACATTCAAGAAATACGAACGCAAGAGATCCCGGACAATCACAGCAAGGGATCTGAACGTAAATGGAGACAAAAGCACGAAATGAAAAGGGAATTAGGAAGGTCTGAGCGGTTTGTTGCATTCCCTTTCGTTCTCCTTTCGTTTTTTATCATTGTTATTTTTATTATTATCATTAATATTCTTATCATTAATATGATTATGTTTACTCTCTTTATTTTCAGTGGTATTATGAATATCATCATGATTACTATCATTATTCTTTTTTTTAGGTTTTATCATTATCTTTATTATTGTTATTACATTATTATCATTACTATCATTATTATTAATAGTAGTATTGCCCTTATTGATATCATTATCATCAGTATCAATGTCATTATTGTCATTGTGATCACTATCATCATTATTGCTATGATGATGATGATTATTATTATTATCATTATTATCATTATCATTATCAATATTATAATAAACAATTATTACTATTGTTATTATTATCATAATCATTATAATCATTATCATTATCTTATCATTATCATTGTTACAATAATGGTAATGATGATAGTAATGATAATAATATTAACAACAACAATGATTATTATCATTATAGCTATTACAATTATTATTAATATTATCATATCCATCATTATTATTTTCATTACTATTATTATCATTATTATTTTCATTATCATTGTTGTTGTTATCATTATCATTATTTTTATTATCATTATTATTGTTATTATTGTTGTTATTACTATCCTCCTCATCCTCATTATTATCATTGTTATCATCATCAATATCATTATCAATATAATTTTTATCATTATCATTGATTAGTATCACCAATTATCATCATCATGAAAATTGTAATTTTTATTTCCAATACTAACAATGAAGATGCTGATGATGGCATTTATGATGATGATAATACCAACTATAGTAATAATATGGATAATATATATTATATCATCACTATTATTATTATTATCATTATGATTATTCTTATTTTTGTTGTTATTATGATTTTTATTATACTTCTCATCATCATCCTCATCATTATCATCAATATTATTATGATTATAATTTTTAAAATCATTATTACCATCATCATGATTATTATTTACATGATTATTTTTACCATCATCATTACCTTCATCAACAGATTAATGAATGAATTAATGTATGAATAGATATGAACTGTTTTAAATTCACCAGACTCATATTGATGGAAATAAGTTAATTTGTGAATAGATAAAGAGAGATATACATGAGAAATAAAACATTCAGCTTTGATAACGAGAGCGATTACACGAAAAGAAAAGAAAAATCTAGTCATATAAATGATTCTATGATTAATTTAGGATCATATTGTACAATCTTTCATGCTTTCATGTCATTCTTTATTTCCCTTTCCCTATTATCTTCTATTTCTTTTTGTTCATTAAAAATAAAATAGTTTTTCCTCATTTTCTCTCAATTCCCGTTTTCTATTTCCAATTTGCAATCTACTTTCCCGTGATATTGTAAGCGATAACAACTTTTTTGCATTCTAAAGACTATTTTCGGGACTAAGGTATTTAAAAAAAAAGTCATTGGTAAACTTTTAATTAATAGCGGCCCGTTAAAAGCGAGCGAAAAGTCTGGAAAAGGACTGGATTTTTTTTTTCTTTAATTTTCACCTTCCTTTTCTCTCTGCCAAGAAAGTTAAATGATAGATAGATAGGTAGAGGGTGAATCAGATAGATAGACAGATAGATAGATAACTAGATAGATAGATAAATTGGGAGATGCAAAGATGAGCAGAGGAGTAGACACGCACACACACACACACACACACACACACACACACACACACACACACACACACACACACACACACACACACACACACACACACACACACACACACACAAAGAGAGAGAGAGAGAGAGAGAGAGAGAGAGAGAGAGAGAGAGAGAGAAAGAGAGAGAGTGAGAGAGAGAGAGAGAGAGAGAGAGAGAGAGAGAGAGAGAGAGAGAGAGAGAGAGAGAAAGAGAGAAAGAGAGAGAGAGAGAGAGAGAGAGAGAGAGAAATAGATAGATAGATAGATAGATAGATAGATAGATAGAGAGAGAGAGAGAGAGAAACCCAAATCCATAGAAAAAAAGAAGAATTAGATATGTAAAAACACAAACA
>NW_027216712.1:5000-10469 GCF_042767895.1 Penaeus vannamei | reverse complement strand
ACTAAACATATGAGGTATCATCTGAAACCAATCTAAGGTGAAAGGGTGTGTCCCACAGTTTACCAAATGACCTATGGTAAGGGGCGGCCAGACGCCCTTAAAGAGCCCTTATATTTGACCTGAGTTAACATTCGAGGTACCACACGAGACCGGTATCAAAATTACATGCATGGAATAAGTAACGCCAGACAAACTCCCTGCTATTTAGGGCCCGTTACACACCCTTATAGGGACCCTTAGTTAAGCATTGGAGGCCCCACTCGAAACCAACTTCAAAGGACCAAACACGCCCCAAAGCAAGCAAGGGATGAGCGAAGCAAGACGGATCATCAGCCAGAGGCCTTGGACAGCGGCGCCCCATCGATTTCTAGCACACATCTTATACGATAGTCCGCATAGTCAAGGCAGCTATGAAGCAATCGTGAAAATTTATGAAGCAATCTTGTGAAATTTATGAAGCAATCTTGTGAAATTTATGAAGCAATCTTGTGAAATTTATGAAGCAATCTTGTGAAATTTATGAAGCAATCTTGTGAAATTTATGAAGCAATCTTGTGAAATTTATGAAGCAATCTTGTGAAATTTATGAAACAATCTTGTGAAATCTATGAAACAGAGTGTGAAATCTATGAAACAATCTTGTGAAATTTATGAAACAATCTTGTGAAATCTATGAAACAATCTTGTGAAATCTATGAAACAGAGTATGAAATCTATGAAACAATCTTGTGAAATCTATGAAACAGAGTATGAAATCTATGAAACAATCTTGTGAAATCTATGAAACAGAGTATGAAATCTATGAAACAATCTTGTGAAATCTATGAAACAGAGTATGAAATCTATGAAACAATCTTGTGAAATCTATGAAACAGAGTATGAAATCTATGAAACAGAGTATGAAATCTATGAAACAGAGTATGAAATCTATGAAACAGAGTATGAAATCTATGAAACAATCTTGTGAAATCTATGAAACAATCTTGTGAAATCTATGAAACAGAGTATGAAATCTATGAAACAATCTTGTGAAATCTATGAAACAGAGTATGAAATCTATGAAACAGAGTATGAAATCTATGAAACAATCTTGTGAAATCTATGAAACAGAGTATGAAATCTATGAAACAATTTATGAAATCTATGAAACAATCTTGTGAAATCTATGAAACAATCTTGTGAAATCTATGAAACAATCTTGTGAAATCTATGAAACAATCTTGTGAAATCTATGAAGCAATCTTGTGAAATCTATGAAACAATCTTGTGAAATCTATGAAACAATCTTGTGAAATTTATGAAACAGAGTATGAAATCTATGAAACAATCTTGTGAAATTTATGAAGCAATCTTGTGAAATCTATGAAACAATCTTCTGAAATTTATGAAGCAATCTTGTGAAATCTATGAAACAATCTTGTGAAATCTATGAAACAATCTTGTGAAATCTATGAAACAATCTTGTGAAATCTATGAAACAATCGAAAACAAAAAATGGCAGTGGACAGGGCATATATGTCGAAGACAGGACGACAGATGGACAGAGAAAGTAACAGACTGGGCTATAGATAACACAAAGAGGCCAAGGGCAAGACCAATGACAAGATGGCGTGACGAAATAACGAAATTTTGGGGACAAGACAAGGAACAACAAAGGCAAGACATGAAAAGTTGGAAAATATTAGGAGAGGGCTACGTCCTGCAGGAGATTGATTCGGGCTGATGGTGATATATATATATATATATATATATATATATATATATATATATATATATATATATATATATATATATAAACACACACACACACACACATGATTCTATCTATCCAAAGCATATTATGTGTCCGGCATATATTAAGCAGTAGATTACGAAATCCGATAATTAAAGAAAAAAAAAATGACAATCATGATAATCGCCTCTATTTCCAGCCCCCAAGTAGATTGAAGCCCATGTCGAAGCGAGAATTTGCTACAAGAAGAAAAATACGGATTGCGAATTCCTCATAAGAGTTCGGTAAACTGGGACAAAGATCTGCTACTGAATGGCAATTTATATTAAAAAAGGAATATATATATATATATAATATATACATTATATATATAAATATATATATCATATATACATTATATATATATATATATATATATATATATATATGTATATATATAATATATAAATGTATATATATATCAGATATATGTATGATAAATATATATATATATATAATATATATATATGTATATATATAAGATATATATATATATATATATATTGATATATATATATCATCTATATAAATATATATCAAATATATCATATATATATATGTATGTATATATACATATGTATATATATATTTATATATACACACGCACACAAACACACACACACACACACACACACACACACACACACACACACACACACACACACACACACACACACACATATATATATATATATATATATATATATATATATATAAATATATATATATATATATATATGTATATGTATATATATATATATATATATATATATATATATATATATATATATATATATAATATGTGTGTGTGTGTTATATGTATATGTTATATACATATATCTATCTATCTATCTCTATATATATGTATATATATTATGTATATATATGTATATATATATATATATATATATATATATATATATATATATATATATACACACAGTATATATTAATACACATATACTCTTATATTCCTATTGTTTAATAGGAATAAAATTGCACATTCAATGACTCCAAATGACGGAGTCAAACTTTCCTTTTTCCCGCTTCCTGCTTGCTCTCGGGGATTCCCCTGAACTTGCTTTGGTCACTGGATTCCTGACCTGAACTGACCAAAGTAGGAAGTCCAGGGCGTAAAAATCCTTTGATCTCTCTCAGTGTTTCCGGAAGACGGGAGGCGTGGTATAGTGCTTCCGGTGGTGGTGGTGATTATGGTGTTAATGATCAGGTTGATAACGGGGATAATAACGATAGCGGTGATGATAATGATGATGATGTTATGAAATATTGTCAACAATGTCACAGCGTTTGGTGGAGCATGCATCTATCTTGTCATTCACTGGCAACAAAAACTTATTTCTCCTTTTCTCCGGACGATCTCTCAACGGCATTGGTTCTCAAATTGTGTTCCACGACAACCTAGGGCAGTTAGCGGGCGGGTGCTGCAAGATTTTGAATTAAAATAAATTTCGTATTTAGATTTCACGACGACGACGGCAGTGTGTTTGTGTGTGTGTGTGTTTGTGTGTGTGTGTGTATGTGTTTGTGTGTGTATGTGTTTGTGTGTGTGTGTGTGTGTATGTGTTTGTGTGTGTTTGTGTGTGTGTGTGTTTGTGTGTGTGTTTGTGTGTGTGTTTATGTGTTTGTGTGTGTACGTGTCTGTGTGTGTGTGTGTGTGTGTGTGTGTGTGTGTGTGTGTGTGTGTGTGTGTGTGTGACAAACATCCATATTCAGATATGGATGTTTGTCGGGGATCATCTGCTGCTTGTGGCCCCTGGGGTCCTTACCAAGGGGTCTAAAATGCGTTTGACTAAACATATGAGGTATCATCTGAAACCAATCTAAGGTGAAAGGGTGTGTCCCACAGTTTACCAAATGACCTATGGTAAGGGGCGGCCAGACGCCCTTAAAGAGCCCTTATATTTGACCTGAGTTAACATTCGAGGTACCACACGAGACCGGTATCAAAATTACATGCATGGAATAAGTAACGCCAGACAAACTCCCTGCTATTTAGGGCCCGTTACACACCCTTATAGGGACCCTTAGTTAAGCATTGGAGGCCCCACTCGAAACCAACTTCAAAGGACCAAACACGCCCCAAAGCAAGCAAGGGATGAGCGAAGCAAGACGGATCATCAGCCAGAGGTCCTCGACAGCGGCGCCCCATCGATTTCTAGCACACATCTTATACGATAGTCCGCATAGTCAGCGCAGCTATGAAGCAATCTTGTGAAATTTATGAAGCAATCTTGTGAAATCTATGAAACAGAGTATGAAATCTATGAAACAATCTTGTGAAATCTATGAAACAATCTTCTGAAATTTATGAAGCAATCTTCTGAAATTTATGAAGCAATCTTGTGAAATCTATGAAACAATCTTGTGAAATCTATGAAACAATCTTGTGAAATCTATGAAGCAATCTTGTGAAATCTATGAAACAGAGTATGAAATCTATGAAACAATCTTGTGAAATTTATGAAACAATCTTGTGAAATCTATGAAACAATCTAGTGAAATTTATGAAACAGAGTATGAAATCTATGAAACAATCTTGTGAAATTTATGAAACAATTTATGAAATCTATGAAACTATGAAATTTATTAAACAATTTATGAAATCTATGAAACAATCTTGTGAAATTTATGAAACAATTTATGAAATCTATGAAACTATGAAATTTATGAAACAATTTATGAAATCTATGAAACAATCTTGTGAAATTTATGAAACAATTTATGAAACCTATGAAACAATCTTGTGAAATTTATGAAATTTATGAAATCTATGAAACAGTTTATGAAATCTATGAAACAATCGTGAAACTTATGAAGCAATCTTGTGAAATCTATGAAACAATCTTGTGCAATCTATGAAACAATTTATGAAATCTATGAAACTATGAAATTTATGAAACAATTTGTGAAATCTATGAAACAATCTTGTGAAATTTATGAAACAATTTATGAAACCTATGAAACAATATTGTGAAATTTATGAAACAATTTATGAAATCTATGAAACAATCTTGTGAAATTTATGAAACAATTTATGAAACCTATGAAACAATCTTGTGAAATTTATGAAACAATTTATGAAATCTATGAAACTATGAAATTTATGAAACAAATGAAATCTATGAAACAATCTTGTGAAATTTATGAAACAATTTATGAAATCTATGAAACTATGAAATTTATGAAACAATTTATGAAATCTATGAAACTATGAAATTTATGAAATCTATGAAACTATGAAATTTATGAAACAAATGAAATCTATGAAACAATCTTGTGAAATTTATGAAACAATTTATGAAACATGAAACAATCTTGTGAAATCTATGAAACAATTTATGAAATCTAGGAAACAATCTTGTGAAATCTATGAAACAATTTATGAAATCTATGAAACAATTTATGTAATCTATGAAACTATGAAATTTATGAAACAATTTATGAAACCTATGAAATAATCTTGTGAAATTTATGAAACAATTTATGAAATCTATGAAACAATTTATGAAATTTATGAAACAATTTATGAAATCTATGAATCTTGTGAAATTTATAGCCAGCTGTACTTGTAATTATCACAAGGAAAGCGTCGATCAAATTTAGTTTCAGGTTGTTCAGACCTGCTTTCTACACTGAGTATAGGATCTCGTGTATGTATGTCTGTATGTATATTTATG
>NW_027216711.1:0-2500 GCF_042767895.1 Penaeus vannamei | reverse complement strand
CGAGGCATCACACTGCTCAGTGTACCAGGCAAGGTTCTCGCCCACATCCTTCTGAGACGTATCAGAGACCATCTACTGAGGCACCAGAGACTGGAGCAATCCGGATTCACTCCTGGTAAGTCCACAATAGACCGTATCCTCGCGCTTCGAGTCATTGTAGAGCGCCGTCGTGAGTTCGGGCGTGGGCTGCTCGCAGCCTACATCGACCTCAAGAAGGCGTTCGATACGGTGCATCGGGAGTCACTTTGGGAGATCCTGAGGCTGAGAGGAATACCAACAAGGATTATTGGACTAATAGCAAGCCTGTATACTGGTACTGAAAGTGCTGTAAAGTGTGGTAGGGGCCTGTCGAGCTTCTTTCCTGTTAGTTCAGGAGTGAGGCAAGGCTGTGTCCTTGCACCAACTCTTTTCAACACTTGCATGGACTGGATACTGGGCAGAGCTACTGTTCAAAGTCACTGTGGGGCAACGCTGGGCAATATCAAGATTACAGACCTTGACTTTGCTGATGACGTTGCCATTCTATCTGAGTCTTTGGAAACCCTAGTAGCGGCTCTCGATGCATTTAGCAATGAAGCGAAGCCCCTGGGTCTAGAGGTCTCCTGGACCAAGACCAAGGTCCAGGAATTTGGGGACTTGATAGGAGAACCTGTTCAGTCGGTACGTGCTTGCGGCGAGGACATTGAAGTCACAGAGAGCTTTACATACCTTGGTAGTGTAGTTCATAACTCTGGGCTGTCAGACCATGAAGTCAGCAGACGGATTGGCCTGGCAGCAGGGGTCATGAACTCTCTCAACAAGAGTATTTGGAGATGTCGGTACCTGTGCAGAAGGACCAAGCTTCGGGTTTTCAAGGCCCTGATAATGCCAGTTTTGCTATACGGTAGCGAAACCTGGACATTGTCCTGTGCCTTGGAGGCTCGTCTTGAAGCCTTTTGCAATAGGTCCTTGCGCCAGATCATGGGGTACTGTTGGCGGGACCATGTGTCCAACCAACGGTTGCACCGTGATACTGGCACAAGCCCTGTTATCTGCACAATCCGTGATCGCCAACTCAGGCTATTCTAGTTTCTTGAATATTTCCTCGAGGCAGGCTGTAAACAGCTTTGGTGAGATGGTGTCGCCCTGTCTAACGCCTTTTTTAATTGGTATTTTATCGGTTTCTGTGTGGAGTTTGATGGTTGCTGTCCCATCTTTGTATATATCTTCCAATATATTACAGTATACCTCCTCAACTCCCTGTTGTTGAATAGCACCTAATACTGCTGGTATTTGTACAGAGTCAAATGCCTTTTCATAATCGATGAATGCCATACACAGGGGTTTCCTATATTCATTTACTTTTTCTCTTATTTGGGTGAGCGTGTGGATGTGATCTGTTGTTGAGAATCCGCTGCGGAAGCCTGCCTGTTCTCTAGGCTGGCTGGAATCCAGACTGTCAGAGATGCGAGCTGTAATGACTTTCGTGAACAGTTTGTAAGTAACCGAAAGGAGGCTTATGGGTCGGTAATTTTTTAAATCCTTTTTATCGCCTTTTTTGTGTAACAAGATAATTGTTGCATTTTTCCAGGCTTTCGGAGTTTTTCCGCTGAGAAGACATTTGTTAAAAAGATTGGCTAGTTTCACTGTTGCGATGTCTCCTGCATCTAATATGAGGTCTATACTAATTCCGTCTTCGCCTGGTGTTTTCCCTCTCTTCATGCCTTTAAGTGCTCTTTTTATTTCTTCTTTTGTGATATTAGGTACGTCGCTAGTTACCGCGTTTGCTTCTATTTGTGGCTGTTTGTTTGAGTTGTATAGATCCCTGTAAAAGTCTTCCAGTACTTTGATGATTTCATTCTTGTTATGTGTTACTTCTCCGTCTGGTTTCTTAATTGCATACATTTGATTTCTCCCTATTCCTAGTCTTCTTTTAGCTGCTTTCATGCTGGTACTTGAAATCACTGCTTCATTTATTATTTGAGTATTGAATTTCCGTACATCTTCCCTCTTCTTTTTATTTATGGTCTTTGTTAGTTCAACCAATTCTATCTTGTCCCTATTTGACGATACTTTCATGTCTCTATGTTTTTGCATAAGCTGTTTAGTTTCTACCGAGAGCTTGCTGTAGCTTCGATTGTCGTTCTTTCCGCCTACTTCAAGTGCAGCTTCTTTTATTATGTCATTGAACTGTTTATTGATTTGGTCGATGTTGAGATCTTCGTCGCGGAGGAGTGAATATCTGTTTTGGATGTTTAGGCTAAATTCTGTTGCTCTGATCCTCAAGTTAGCCAAGTTTGGCTGTGGTTTACTCATTAGTTTGTTCCTTTCCCTTCTGAGATGTATTTTGATTTCGCCTCTCACCATTCTATGGTCGCTGCCTACATTTACTTTATTTATAACCTCTACATTTTTTATTATATCGCGCCTATTTGAAATTATGAAGTCAGTTTCGTTTTTGACGTCAGAAGGCGACTTCCATGTCCACTTCCGTTCTAGTCTTTTTTCGAAGAATGTATTC
>NW_027216710.1:0-5000 GCF_042767895.1 Penaeus vannamei | reverse complement strand
TCACGGGGCCATGCTAATGAATCAGACACCTGATGCTAATGCAACAACAGCATATTAAACCCGAAAATTAATTATTGCAAAAAATCGCATGAGAGGCACTTCTCACATATATATATGCATATATATATATATATATATATATATATATATATATATATATATATATATATATGCATATATATATATACATATATATATATATATATATATATATATATATATATATATATATATATATATATATATACATATATATATGCATATATATATATATATATATATATATATATATATATATATATATATTTATATATATATATATATATATATATATATATATATATATATATATATATATATGTATATGTATATATATATATGTGTATATATATATATATATATATATATATATATATATATATATATATATATATAAGTGTGTGTGTGTGTGTGTGCGATATGTAGATCTATCTATATGTATATGCATATATAATAATAATAATAATAAAGAGTTTATTAAGTAAAGTTTTAGTTACAAGGGTATAATTGTTACTTTACAAAGTTATCATTTGTGTAATACAATAGGGAATAGTAGACATATAATATCTTGATGTATGACACTTTGGTTCACATAATTTATTGTTAACATCCTCACGAAGCTGTCTGCTTGATTGACGCAAGTCGGGAAGCAGGTGCCGATGTCTCGTAGATGTAAAGATGTTGTGTGTGAATTTTTCTGTTAGGGATTCTCTTCGGTCTTCTAAAGAGGGTATCTTCAGTTGGTTTAGTGCCTCTGTGTATGTGGTGTAGTTTGACCCGAGAATGATACGTAATGCTCTTTTCTGAAGTCTTTCTAATTTTGTTTTTTTCAAAGTTGGTAATGGACGAATGCCAGACTGGTGCTGCATATTCACAGACTGGTCGAAGGAAAGTCGTCCATATGCGGAGGAGGTCTTCTTGGGATGCACCGAAAGATTTTAATTTGGTTAGCATAAAGAACTTTCTTCCACACTTTGAAATCAGTTTCTTGGTGTTGGCGAACCACTTTAAATCGTCACTGATAACTGTTCCCAATAGATTCACCTCTTTGGCCCGAGTTAAGAGTTCCTCGCCTATTTTTAGAGTACTACCACTGTCGGCTAATTTATTAAATTTAGATTTTGTTTCTGTGCATTTCTTGGTGTTGACAGACATTTTGTTAGATGAAGCCCACTCTGACACTTGTTTAAGGGCGTCTTGTAATAAGGCGTTTCCTTGCCCTGGTTGGTGTGCTAGTGCAAGTGTCATGTCGTCCACATATTTGTAGATCTTCACGTGCGGAATTTTGTCCTCATTTACCATTATCAGAAACAATAATGGGCCGAGGACCGTTCCTTGAGGGAGCGAAGGTTGATGAAGGAAGATATCCACTTCACCCAGCCCTCATGGAAACCCTGAGAAATCATTTTCTTAATTAATGTGGTGTGGTCGATGAGATCAAATGCTTTCCTCAGGTCGATGGTGACGGTAGTGACCTCGAGTCTTTTATCTACATTTGAAGTGATATAATTGATCAGGTCAACTAGGTAGTGGACTGTGGAGCTACCCTTGGTATTTCTAAATTGGCGATGATCTAATTTGGGGGCGAATATTTTCCACAATTCTTTAGCAATTATTCTCTCGAGTATTTTGCAAGGAATAGATGTTAATGATATGGGCCTAAGGTCATCGAGAGAATTAGGTGGATTTGTTTTGGGAATTGGGACTGTGATAGCACGCTTCCATAGGTCAGGCACCACGCCCTCAGTGATGGAGCAGTTAAAGATGTCGCAGAGGGGGGTGGCGAGCTCGGGAGCGAATTCACGTAGTAACCTCGGCGGGATGTCATCAGGCCCAGGAGATTTGCTTTTTGCTATCCTTCTTAAATGTTGGCACACGTCGTATTCGCTGGCAATTGCTTGCAGAGGGCGCGAGGGTAAGTAAGTTGGCAGTTCTGCTGATTGTAGTGGTGGGAGTAGCTTGTTGATATTCGCAAAGTGACAGTTGATGATGTTAGCAGCGCTTTCTGGCGAGTCGGCAATTTCGCTGATGTGAGAGAGGTAACTGTCACTTCTTTTGTCACCGATTAAATTCCGAATGTGGCTATACCACTATTTGGGATTTGCGTCACTTTATCAATTATTTGCTTATGATAATTTTTCTTAGCCGATCTTCTCTCTTGTCTAACTTTTTTTGCCAAGTACTTTGTTGCATCGATGTTTTTTGTTTTGTAAGCTTTTTGTCTTGCCAGGATTAGGTCTTTGATCCTGTTGGTGACCCATGGTTTGTGCTGATGGTGGGTGGAAGTTCTTTTTAAGGGGAAGCAGTTGTCAACTTGGTTCCAGACTGAATTATAAAAAAGTTGGCATTTAGTGTTCGGGTCGGAGGCGTTGAGAACGTCGGCCCAGTCATGATGAGTAATCCATGATCCGAACTCGCGGATTTTAGAATCAGGGAATCTACGAATAAGTTTTGTTCCCTTTAATTGCGTGGGTGCCTGGTATTTCTTTGGTACCCAGAGCAGCGACAAGTGATCACTATTGCCTAAAGGGGGCAGGGAAGTTGGACTTTCATAAAAATGCTCTTTATTTATTATGATTTTGTCCAAGGTATTTTTCCCACGCGTGGCGAATGACACAATCTGCTTAAAATTCAGTACAGAGGTGATTGCATAATCAGAAAGTGTTCAGGTCGCCAAGAATTACAAAAAAGGGATTTCCGTACTTGGCTTGAAGGATGAACACATTTTATATTGTGCTCTCTGAGGCTTTCTTCGGTAGGTGCCCTTGGGGGGAAATATATCCCGCAGATTACCAGCACACTGATTTCGCGAGGCAGCCATGTGGGTCTAACAGCGAGCCATAATGGTTCAAGGTCGTCACTTGGTGGACAGATGGATTTTTATAGCATTGCAGGGGATAGTATCTTTGATGTAAATACCAACGCCACCATCTTTTCTGCCCTGACGAATTTTGTTAAATAAGTGGTACCCCTGTATGGGTCCGATGTTTAATGTATCGTCTTTGAACCACGTTTCTGTGATTACTGCAATATCGATAGTATTTTGTTTCATTATGACGTCAAGTTCATCCACTTTCTTTGTAAGGCAGCATGCATTTGCAAGGTAAATGCTGGGAAGTGTTCTGCGGGGTCTTGATAACAGTAATAATGATAATGATAATACTGATAATAATAATAATAGTAATAAGGATAATAATGATAATAGTAATGATAATAATAATGATCATAATAATAAAAACAATAATAATTATAATACTGATAATGATGATGAGGATACTAACAACAATAATGATAATAATAATAATGATAAAAGTAATGATATAACAAAAAAAAATAAGAATGATACTACTGCTACTACTACAAGTAATAATGGTAATAACCATAATAATAATAATATTATTATTATTATTAATAATAATAATGATTAAAATGATAATAATAATAATAATTATAATTATAATAATAATAATGATGAAAATAATAATAATAATAATAATAATAATAATAATAATAATAATAATAATAATAATAATAATAATAATAATAATAATGAAAATAATAATAACAATAATAATAATAACAATAATGACAATAGTGATAAGGATAATGACAACAACAATAGCAACTGCAATGATAATAATAGTAATAAGAATAATAATGATAACAGTAATAATGATAATAATGATAATAATAATAATAATAAATATATAAATAATACTAATAACACTAATAATGATAATAATAATAATAATGATAATAATGATAATAATAAATAAATAAATAATAATAATAGCAATAATAATGATAATGATAATAATAATAATAACAATAATAATAATAGTAATGATAATAATATCATTAAGAGTAATAACAATGATAATGGTAATAATGATAATAATAACAACAGTAATGATAATAACAATAATAATGATAATGATGATGATAACGATAATGATAACAACGATAACAGCAATAACAATAATAATAATAACAATAACGATGATAATAATAATTATCATAATAGATCCAGTTTCATTGAGGTTATAATCGCATTCTGATTTATTCAGCCATGAGACTATAATTCACTCGCAAGCCTTAAAAGAAAAATAACCGATAATTTAGAATTCACAAATCTGAAAAAAATATATAGACATACATACATACATGTGTGTGTGTTTATTCTTATTTGCTTTTGTCTCACGCAAAGCGGCCGATAATTGTTTCGATCTGAAGATTCAAAAGCTGTTTCGGGGTTTTGAATTTGTTTTACTGTTGACAACGCTAACAAGGACAACTGCCTACGTATATCATGTTTTACCAACTAACGGCAAGTTTAGAAGCTGAAAGACCAACTGTTTGAAAGAGTAACCACTAGGAAAATGAAACGTGTAATTTGAGATGAGTTTGTTTTTTTAAGATCCAAACTTCATTAAGAAATGAGTGTCGCTTAGAAATTCATTAGTTTATTATTTGTTACCTTTTGAAATTGCTCATTGTGCTAGATCCATTTCTGAAACAGACCCAGTGGCGCCACCAATCCGGTAGTGACGTCACGAGCTGCGATCCTCTGACCCGCGGCCGCGAGGCGCGCATCGCGTGGGAACGAAGGTACTTCATGAGCGTGAATTGTGCACCGGCAACGGCGCTGCTTCCCGGAGAGAACCGGCGAAGGGAATGAACCACCGCATGGAACCTCCGCCGTCCCAGTTCAAGCCATCAGGCGGTTTTCATGTGCAAGTTATTGTCTTCAATGCCCATCAAACCTTTCCAGTGTTATAATTTTTAAAATCGTTAACGTACGATTTTGTATACATATGTACACACACACATACACAGGTACACACATATATAAATACAGACATACATATATATATGTATGTATATATACATATATATATATATATATATATATATGTATGTATATATATATATATGTGTGTGTGTGTGTGTGTGTGTGTGTG
>NW_027216705.1:0-10433 GCF_042767895.1 Penaeus vannamei | reverse complement strand
TATCGAATGTATGTAATGCCTGCACAAGCACAAGGTCGGTCGCTGTTTCCGTGTTTCTTTTTTCCTCTTTCGTGTTTGATTTCCCCCCGCGAAGTTTGTCATTTTTTCCCGCCAAATTTATATTTTTTCCCGCCAAATTGTTGTGTTTCCGTTTCCGTTTTCTTTTTTTTTCGCTGTCGTGCCGTTTTCTCGGGAAATTGTTGTGTCTCCGTTTTCTTTTTCTTGTTCTCTCTCCTTCACACTATCTTGAGAATCATCATTATCATTTATCGATTATATGTTATTTCTCCCTTTTTCCTATTTCAATCTTCGATTTTTTTTAAGAATTACGATTAATGACGTCATCCAATTATCTAATCTTCATTTCCCTTTTTTCTTCTATTAGATAATTATTCTGCGATTTTCTTTTTATTTTGTCCTTCGTAATGTTATTGACTTCTGACCTCCATTCATGCATTCCTTGCGATGACGTCACGTTTCTTCCGGTTGTAATTAATCTCTTCTTTTTTTTACTCTTCCTTTTCCATTCTTTATTTTCAATTTCCTCTCTTCCTTTTTCCCTTTTCTTTTTCCATTCTTTTTATTCAATTTCCTCTCTTCCTTTTTCCCTTTTCTTTTTCCATTCTTTTTATTCAATTTCCTCTCTTCCTTTTCCCTTCTTTATTTTCATTTCCCTCTCTTCCTGTTCGTTCTTCTTTCCTCTCCTTTTTTCCTATCTTTGCTTGTCCCTCTCTTCTTTATTATCTGTTTCCTTTCCTCTCGGGAGGATGAGAGAGGAGAAGAGAGGGGAAGAAAGTGCGAACGAGAAGGAAAGAAAAGAGGAAAGGAGAGGAAAAGAAAATCGAAAAGACAAAGGGAGAAAAGGGAGATGAAGAGAGGAAGAGCGCAAATGATGATAAAAATAATTAATGGGAATAGTAATACTAGTTTTTATAAGGATAATAAGGTAATGAAAATAATGATAAGGACTGCAATAATAGCATTAATAGCAAATAGTAAAATAATGTTTATACAAAAGTTGATAATGATGATGATCATGTATTTTGATAACTATAAAAAATGATATCGGTAAAAAGTAAATGCAATTTCAAACACATTACACTTTTATTCTCGAATCTAGAAAGCTAAAGGCTCGGAAAAGAGAAAAATCTTAAATTAAAGACCTTTTTGAGGCCACGGAGAAGTCCTCTCGGGTCATCTTTGCGTCCGTTCATCCGGGGAATCGCGCTGACGTCACCAAATCCATTCCGCATAGAAAACGGGGTCGAGGAGGCCGTGTCGGAGGGTCCCCAGAGCGGCGTCTTTCTGCCTCGTGCTCAGTCGATTATGAGGTATGGTCGCAAGATGTCGTTGTTTTCAGTCGAGATTTTCGTTTCTTTTTCCTTTTTTTAAACTTTTCTTAAGAGGTTATCAAACGAGGGCAAAGTTGCCGTGTATTTTGGAACAGTTTATAAAGCTTTCGTATTTGTACGGGATATTTTGTGGATACGAAAAATTATCCACAAGGCTAATGTTCGTTTGTACATATCAAATGGAGATCTTTCGGTGAAATGAAAAAAAAAATAATGGGAATAATAAATCGAGTTTTTTGTTGTTGTTTTACAGAAGGATAAGTACAAGTGTGTAGTATTTTCCCATTCATTATCAGGATTATATCAAAGGATAATAACCTCGACTCTTACTTGACTCATTGTTTCCATTAACCACGAAACACTCTCAACTCTCAAAAAGCGCCATTTTGCTTTCGTGTTCTCCTTCCGGGCGTGTGGGCTTTTTCCCTTGAATTCGCGCAAGTGTGAATGCCAGGGCAGCTGCAGTCTCCGAAGGGCGTGCGAGGGGCGGCCCCGGCGGAGACACACGTGTGCGAAGTGAGGAAGTGAGGGGAAGGTTGGGTGGGAACCAGGAACACCAACAACAATAATAACAAAAGCACAAACACACAACCATTACAACTAACAACAAAAGCCTTCACCACCACCACCAACAACAACAACAAACGACAAAGGTAACCACAACAAAATTAAAAGCCTTCCCCAACAACAACAACAACAAACGACAAAGGTAACCACAACAAAATTAAAAGCCTTCCCCAACAACAACAACAAACGACAAAGGTAACCACAACAAAATTAAAGCTTCCCCAACAACAACAACAAACGACAAAGGTAACCACAACAAAAATTAAAAGCCTTCCCCAACAACAACAACCACTAATAACTCATAACAAACAACAACCACCACTAATAACCAACAACAAGCAACAGCAACTCTAACCACGCCCACGAGAGGCAGCAGGAGCATAATTCCTCCCGCCCCGCCCCTGCCCTCCCGCCCCCGCCCCTGCCCTCCCGCCCGCCCCTGCCCTCCGCCCCGCCCCTGCCCTCCCGCCCCGCCCCTGCCCTCCCGCCCCGGACCTGCCCTCCCGCCCCGCCCCTGGCCTCCCGCCCCCCCCCTGCCCTCCCGCCCCCCCCCCGCCCCCCCCCCCCGCCCCTGCCCTCCCGCCCGGCCCCTGCCCTCCCGCCCCGCCCCTTCCCGAGGCGACCGAGCGACGCGGCAGCACGCCCTCCGCGCCAATAAATAAGACAAGTTTGGACGAATAATTAGATCCTGTTTGATTGCATTTTCGGGAACCTCCGTGTCGTCTCCGGCCTGGAATTAATTTGTAAGCTTTGATTATTAAGTTTTGAGTCGATTTGCTTCCCTCCTCTTCCTCTCTCCTTTTCTTCCTCCTCTTCCTCTCTCTTTTTCTTCCTCCTCTTCCTCTCTCTCTTTCTTCCTCCTCTTCCTCTCTCATTTTCTTGCTCCTCGTCCTCTCTCTTTTTCTTCCTCCTCTTCCTCTCTTTCTTCCTCCTCTTCCTCTCTCATTTTCTGCTCCTCGTCCTCTCTCTTTTTCTTCCTCCTCTTCCTCTCTCCTTTTCTTCCTCCTCTTCCTCTCTCCTTTTCTTCCTCTTCCTCCTTTTCTTCCTCCTCCTCCTACTTTGTCCTCCTCCTCTTCCTCTGTCTCTCCCTCTCCCACCTCTTCCTCTCCCTCTCCCTCTTCCTCCTCCTCCTTTTCCTCCTCTTCCTCCTCTTCCTCCTCTTCCTCCTTTTCCTCCTTTTCCTGCTAAATAGAGAATGAGAGGGGAAGAGAAATTGAAAGGTAAAAGGTGAGATGCGAAAGAACAGGTTAAGAGAGAAAAGGGAAGAGGAGAGAATAAGGAAAGAATAAAAAGGTAAAAAGGGGGGAACAGAGGGGGAAACTCGGTAAATAGGAAACGAAATAAAAATGAAATTAACAGCAAACCCCCCCTCCCCCCTCCCTCAAAAAGCAAGAAAGTCAACACCACTTTCCGCGCTTGAACAACGATTACGGAAAAGCCATTACGTATATTTGCTCACAACCCTTTACGCACGACCCCCCTCCTTCCCCTCCTCTCCCCTCCCCTCCCCTCCCCTCCCCCCACTCCCTTCTCCTTCCCTCCTCCCTTTCCTTCCCTTTACCCGATTTTTCCGTCCACTTCTTCACCCTTCACCCCTCCCCTCCCTAGGTACAGCCCCTTCCTCACCCTAAACCCTTCAGTCAGCGCTTCCCTCCCCTCTCCTTATTCTTCTTCCCTTTTCCCCTCTCCCTTCTCCTTTCTTCCCTCCTTTTCCCCCTTCTCCCTTTTTTCCTCCCTTATCCCTCTCCCTCTCCTTCCTCCCCCTTTCTCTCTCCCTCCTCTCTCTCTTCCTCTCCCTCCCTTTCTCACTCTTCCTCCTCTCTCTCACTCTCCCTCTCCCTTCCACTTCCCCCTCCCTTTAACCCCACCCTTCAACCCCCCCCCCTTCCCCTTCAGCCCCATATTGCTGCAACATCGAGGCAACAAATGGCCGGTGTTGCAGCAGCGTTTTTTGTGTTGCTCGAAAGATTGCATCATTTTAAGCGCTGGCAACCTGATCATCTCACTCCGCCCTCCCTTCCCCCCTCCCTTCTCCCCTCCCTCCACCCTTCACCCCTTCACCCCCCTCCTTCTCCTCCTTCCCCCCTTTGCCCTCCCTTCTCCCTTCCCTTCCTCCACCCCTTTCATTCCGCTCTCCCTTTTCCTCCCTTTCCCTTCCCTCCGTTCTTCCTTCCCATCTCTCCCTTCTTCACCCTTTTATCACTTCTTCCTTCTTATTCCTCCCTCTTCTCACCGCCCTCCCTCTATTTTCTTCTTCCTTGGTATGTCTCCTCTTCTCCTCCCTTTTATACCGACGTCTTCGCCCCCCCCTCTATTACCCCTCTCCTTATCCCCCCCCTCCCTCTCATTAATCTCCCTTCATTCAGCTCTGACATCCCATCTCTTTACCTCTCCCTATCTCCTTTTCTCCCCTCTCATATCTCCCTCTCTCCATATCTCCCTCTCTCCCTTCTCCCTCTCCCTTCTCCCTCTCCCTTTCTCCCTCTCCCTTCTCCTCTCCCTCTCCTCTCCCTTTCTTCCTCTCTCCCTTTCTCCCTCTCTCCCTTTCTCCCTCTCTCCCTCTCTCCCTTTCTACCTTTCTCCCTCTCTCCCTTTCTCCCTCTTTCCCTCTCTACCTTTCTCCCTTTCTCTATATCTCCCTCTCTCCCTTTCTCCATATCTCCCTCTCTCCCTTTCTCCTTCTCTCCCTTTCTCCATATCTCCTCCTTTTCTCCCTCTCTTCTCTTCCCCCCGTAGGTCTACATAATGTCTTTACCGAGTTTAATGTTTAAAAGTGAAATAGAGAAACAGAGGATTGCGTTTCGCTTGGAAGGAAGAGCAAGTGCATTTATTCAGAACGTGTAAATGATTCCTTGCGAAGTAAATTTAGGAAAAGGGTATCCTGTATGTGAGAGAGAGGATCCTGACAACAGTATTCAGTGACTCGTTTTGAAGGGAATGAAGCAAGGACGATGGCTTCTCATCTCTCCTCCTTGCTCCCCCTCTCTCTCTCTCTTTCTTCTTCTTCTCTCTCCGCTTCCTCTGCCGAATTCATCTGCTCGTTTTCCTTGCCCACTTTAACTGTTCACTTCCAGTCTCTATTTCCCTATTCATTTCCTTTCTCCTCTATTCCCCCCTCTCTCTCTCTTTCTCTCTCTTTCTCTCTCTTTCTTTCTTTCTCTCTTTCTCTCTCTCTCTCTCTCTCTCTCTCTCTCTCTCTCTCTCTCTCTTTCTCTTTCTCTTTCTCTTTCTTCTCTTTCTTTCTCTTCTTTCTCGTTCTCTCTTTCTCTTTCTTCTCTTTCTTTCTCTTTCTCTTTTTTCTCTCTTTCTCTCTTTCTCTTCTCTTCTCTTTCTCTCTTTCTTTCTCTTTCTCTCTCTCTCTCTCTCTTTCTCTTTCTCTTTCTCTCTCTCTCTCTCTCTCTCTCTCTCTCTCTCATCACCATTCATTCCCTTCTTTCTTATCCCCTTTCCCTGCCACTCTACTTTCCTTCCTCCTACCCCCCCCACCTCCCTCCCTTTCCCTCCCATCCCCCACCTTAACCACCCTCAAAAAATTTGGGGAAATGAAAGGAAACCAACAGGAAAAGACAGCTAAAAGGCCGGCGTTGTAGCGTGACTTGCTTCTCAGCGCGAGACAGGAAATGTACATAGTCGTCAGCTGTTTAGAAGAGGAGGAGAGCCTCTCTTGTCTGCTTTTGAGGCTTTGGCGTTTGAAGAGGAGGGAGGGAGGGAGGGAGGGAGGGAGGGGGATTGGAGAAGAGAGGGAGGGAGGGAAGGGGATTTGGAGAAGAGAGGGATGAAGAGAGGGAGGGAGGGAGGAAGGGAGGGAGGCTTGGAGAAGAGAGGAGTGTAGGGAGGGAAAGAGGGGGGCTTGGAGAAGAGAGGGAGGGAAGGAAAGGAGAGGGATGGAGGGAGGGGGAGCCTAGGAGAAGAGAGGGATGGAAGGGTTGGAGGAAGGAAGGAAGGGAGGAGAGGGCGAGGCAAGAAGGGGAGGATAGGGTAGGGCATGGAGAAGGGAGAAAAGGTTTGCAGGAAGGGGGAGAGAGAGGGGGGGAAGGGGGAGGGAGAATAGGAGCAACAGGAAGGAAAGGAGAGGAGACAAGGACGGAGCTAGGAGAGAGGGGGAGGGAGTGAGGCAAGGAATGAAGCGAGAAAGAGGAGAGAGCAAGGAGGGAGGAAAGGGGAGAGGCTTCTCTTCTCCCTTCCTCACGTCCCTCCGCCTCATCTTTCCTCTCCTCCCTTCTTTCCTCTTGTTCTCTCCCTTCTTTTCTCCTCTCGTCTTTATGCCTTTCTCTCCTCTTCCCTCCTCTCTCCTATCCTCTCTCCTCTCTTCTCTTCTCTTCTCTTCTCTTCTCTTCTCTCTCCTCTTCCATTCCTTTCCTCTCCTCTCTCATCTCTCCTCTTTCCTCTTTTTCTATCTCCTCATTTCCTCCCCGTCTCACCTTTCGTAAAGATAAAATTCCCATTTGCCGCGAATTGTGTTTTCATTTATTTTTCGAAAATGATGTTCATTCCAAACCTCGGACATTGTGGAAATTTGGCACCCGATTTTTTTCTTTAATTGGTTCATTATGATTTATTTTCTTATTTTTTCGTTTGCAAAAAAAAAGAAAAAAAGAAAGAAAGAAAAACGTAATATGCAAAGGTGGAAAATGCTGCAGTGTGATGTTCTTGTGGAATGAGAATAAAGCAAAAAAAGCGATATATGCTTTCTAAGTTGCTTCTGCTGTTTTTATTTTGTTATCTTATTCTCACTGTTTGTTGTTGTTGTCGATTCATTTTTATTGCTTTTATTATTATCATTACCATCATTATCATTGATATTGTTCATATCATTATCATTATCATATTATGATTTATATTGTGATTGATGTTTTGATGAAATTGATATCGTTATCATTATTGTCAATGTGGTTATTTTTGCTATAATAATTATCAGTAACTTATGATTTGCACTTTTCTCTAAATCATCAGCACTTTTGATATTTTCTCGCCATCTGATGGATAATTCCTCATACGTTGTGAGAATAAATTTCAAAAGATTTTTTCAAACGGTATTTTTTTAAAGTTTACTAACATGTCATCTTGTCCTTTCCAGGTACGTTGTTCCCCCGAAGTGCAAATTCGCCCCAGAATTGTTGTTCGTCTTTCGTGAGTTTTGTCATATAATTTGATCTGGAATTTAATTTTCTCGTTGTTAATGTGCCTTTGGATGTCTGCGCCGGGGAGTAAGGTGAGATAGAGAGAGGGGAAGACGAGGAGAAAGAGGGGAATATATGAAGAAGGAGAGAAAGGAGAAGAGGAAGATATTGTCAAAAGGGAAGAAGGGGGGATAGAGGCAGAGGAGAAGAGAGGGGAATCGGAGTATAGGGAAGGGGAGACGGAAGGAGGAGGAGAAAAGAGAGGGGAGAGGGAAAAAGTAAGATCAAGTAGACGGAGAAATGAAGATAGAGAGGGAAGACGGAAGGAGGAAGAGAAATAAGAGGGAAGGAGGAGGAGACGGGAAAGGGAAGGAGGAAGAGAAGGGAGAAGGAAATAGGAAGAGAAGGGAGAGGGAAATAGGAAGAGAAGGGAGAGGGAAATAGGAAGAGAAGGGAGAGGGAAATAGGAAGAGAAGGGAGAGGGAAATAGGAAGAGAGATGAAGAGTCGGAAGAGAAACTATTCCATTCGGCGCCGCTGGGAACAGACGCCGCCAATGACTGTCATTTTTCCTCCCTTTCATATTATTGCTTATTTTGTTATTGCTATTTTTTCTCGTTGTCTTAATGTCTGTCACTTACCTTCACTATTACTTATCCATCCGTCTTGTTCATTAGAAGTTATCATTATTATTGTTATCGTAGTTGTTGTTGAAGTTGCAGTTGTTGAGTGGATGTTTTTTTTATATCTCTGTCCTTGTTCAACCGACTGCAATTTGGCTAAATTTAGAAACTCGAGGCGCGTGCAGTGTGACACGCTGCGTGGCCGGAATGCGAATTTGTCCCGAAGGTTGCGTGCGTGAGCGTGCTTCCTGTCCCTTCGTGAGTAATGCAATAGTTAGTCATCGAGGGATTTTTTTTGTGTGTTCTTTTTTTCTTTTCTTCTTTTTTTCTTCTCTATTTTCTTTTCTTCTTTGTTGTTGTTGTTGTTGTTCTTCTTCTTCTTCATTTTTTTCTTCTTCTTCATCATCCCTTTCTTCTTCATCATCCCTTTCTTCTTCATCATCCCTTTCTTCTTCATCATCCCTTTCTTCTTCTCCTTCATCTTCTTCTTCATCATCATCTACTTCCTCATCTTTTTCTTCTTCATCATCTTCTTCATCTTTCGTCTTTTCCTTCTCTTCCTTGATCTTCTTCGTTTTCTTCTTCCAATGATAAAGGAACCAAACAAATCCACAATACGAAGTCAAAATAAAAAAAATAAAGATGAAAATATAAACGCCAGAACGAATTCGCATCGACAGCGCTCCCACGTAGGCGATCGAATCCTGTCTGGAGGAACATGCAGATGCTTGGAGAGTGATTGAGAGGGCGGGAAGGTGACCCCGGCAAGCGCTGCCCGGGGCGAGGTGGAGACGGAGGGAGAGGGAGAGAGAAAAGGAGGGAGGGAGGTAGAGAAAAAGAAAGAGAAAGGAGAGAGGGAGGGAGAGAAATAAAGAGAAAGAAAGGGAGAGGGAGGGTGAGAAAGAAGGAGAGATAAATAAAGAAAAAGAATGGTAGAGGGAGGGAGAGCAATAAAGAGAAAGGGGAGGAAGGTTGGAGAGACAGAAAGAAAGAGGACGAGGAGGAGGGATGGAGGGAGAGAAGGAGAAAGAGAAAGAGGAGGAGAGAGGGAGGGAGACAAAGAGGAAGAAGAGCGGAAGAGAAAGAAAATGAGGGAGGGAATGAGAAGAAAGAGAATGGAAATAGAGAGGATGGAAGAATAAGAGTAAACGGAAGGAGGAAGAGAAAAGGGAATAGAATAGAAGAAGACGAAAGGGGAAATAGGGGAAAGGCAGAGAGAGAGAAAAAAGTCTGTCCATTGAGGAGGAAAGAATCAGAATGGTGATAAAAGACACCAAGAAGAAGAGAGAAGAAAGAAGCAGAGACAGAGAAAGGATTATCCTATTTTTAGACAACTTAGGGCCAATTGCGCAAGTGCACTGCATCCCCCCCTTGGGCATGGGGCGTGTCCTCTCTGCCTCACGTGGGTAGCTTGTGGGTTTAAGGATGTGACGAAAATTATACCCGGTACAGATCCTCCAGGGTACATGTCCTTAATAATCCACGTCTTCTAAGAAACTGTAAGATTTGGGCGTAGTGGAAGCCACACATCTCGAGAAATAAATGTGTTGGTGATTTTATTTCTCCCCTTGAAGCGGTCTGGAAATTGTACCAATAGGTGTACCGTAATGTACTGTATGTTTTCAATACTGTAGTACATACAGACCCACCCAACATACATATTTTAAGAAACAAAACAAAAAAAAGAATATGTTTTAATGGTTAAGCGTTTTTGATAAAGATAGCTTGTCTGTATTTCGGTTTCCTAGTTCGCAAAATGTAGACGTGTGAAAGATATTCTCAAAATCCTATGTAGATACACTCCTGTAAGACACATCTACATGAAAAAAACTTGTCTCAGATGTTAGTTTCCGAAAGATAAGGGTTTCCATAATGCTGTGATTTATTGCCTTGTTCTTATCTACGTGACTGAATTTCCCCTCGACCTATGTACATCGAGATTATATATATATATATATATATATATATATATATATAGAGAGAGAGAGAGAGAGAGAGAGAGAGAGAGAGAGAGAGAGAGAGAGAGAGAGAGAGAGAGAGAGAGAGAGATAGATAGATAGATAGATAGATAGATAGATAGATAGATAGATAGATAGATAGATAGATAGATAGATAGATAGATAGAGAGAGAGAGAGAGAGAGAGAGAGAGCAGGAGAAGGAAGAAAAAGGAGGAGAAGGAAGAAAAAGGAGGAGAAGGAAGAAAAAGAAGAAGAAAGACGATATATAAAAAAACACCTTTACTCTTACCCCCTCACCCCCTCACCCCAACACACACGACCCCCCGACAAGCCCCCCCCCCCCCAGCCTTCCAAATAACCGGCCCTACAAATCCGAAATGAATTCAGATTTGCGCGCGAGCCGAGTAGCGCCCGATGGAGACGACCTGTTTAGGGTGAGAAGCCCCGCGCGAATAATTCCAGCCCCAGGCAATTTGGCGCGCGGGAAAAAGGGGAATTTGCATTTTATTACCTGCGTCTTTCTTTCACTTAATGCAATTTCTTTTTTTCTTTCACTTAGATCCTTTTTGCTCATTTCTTTGGGTGTGCTGTGTGAGGGAGGGAGGGAGTGAAGGGGTGGGGGAGGGAATGAAGGGGTGAGGGAGTGTGTTAGTGTGTGGCGTATGTGTATGTGTGTGGTGTGTGTGTATGTGTGTGTGTGGTGTGTGTGTGATGTGAGTGAGCGTGTGTGTGTGTGATGTGTGTGTTATATGTGTGTGATGTGTGTGTGTGTGTGATGTGTGTGTGTGTGTGTGTGTGTGTGTGTGTGTGAGT
>NW_027216704.1:0-5000 GCF_042767895.1 Penaeus vannamei | reverse complement strand
GGGGGGAGGAAAGGGGAGGAGGGGTTAAAAAGGGGGAAAGGGGGGGGGAAGGGGTTGTAAAGGGGAAAAGGGGTTTAAAAAGGGGGGAGGGATAGGGAGAAAGGGGGGGAAAGGGGGGGTTTGAAGGGGGGGAGGGATAGGGAGAAAGGGAGGGGGGGGGGAAAGGGGTTGTGAAGGGGGGGGGGAAAGGGGGAAAGGGGGTTTAAAAAGGGGGGGGGGATGGGGAAAAAAGGGGGGAGGGGGAGGAATGGGGAGAAAGGGGAGGGGGGGGGAAAGGGGGAAAAAAGGGGGGGTGGGGTTGTAATGGGGGGGGGGAAAAGAGGGAGAGGAAAGGGGGGGGGGGGGGGGGAGAGGAGAGGAAGGGAGGGGGGGGAAGGGAGGGGGGGAGAAAAAAGGGGAGGGGGAAAAAGGGGGGAAGGGGGAAAAAAAAAAAGGGGGAAAAAGGGAGGATAGGGAGGTAGAAAAGAAAAAAAGAAGAAAGGGAGAGAAAAGGTAGAAACGGAAGTAGAAAAGAGAAAAGAAAGAAAGAGGGAAACGGAATTAAGAAGAAAAGTCGAGAGAAGGAATAGTATCAGAAAGAGAGCGAGATATATATATACACGGAAGTCACACGCCTACGACCTCGCTGCTCCTCGAGTGTCTGCCTTCAAATCTCGTCTTTTCTCGCGAGGTCACGAGAGTTACTTCCAAGTAGGAGTGGGAGGTTCGTCCACACTTGGCGAGGCCCGGGGTGTTTTGTGGGCGTGGTTTGTGGGCGTGATGTGATACGGGCGGGGGTTCCAAGGATGGGTTGCCGCTGCGATGAGGCTTCCTGTGGGCTTTTTTTTTTATTCTTTCTTTTTCTTTCTTTTCCTTTTTTTTCTTCTTTTTCTTCTTCTTTTTTCTTCTTCTTTTTCTCTTATTTTTCTTTTTCTTCTTCTTTTCCTTCTTCTTCTTCGTTTTCTTCTTCTTCTTCTTCATCTTTTCCTTCTTCTTCTATTTCATTTTCTTCTTCATCTTCTTCTTCTCCACTATTTTTGGGGGGAGGGTAATGGTATTCTTGGAAGTTTGGGGCCGGGGCTGGGGACTTGGGGCTGCTCCCCCCTCCCCGGCTTATTGCCTTTCCTTGTTCCTTTCCCGCTTTTAAACCCCCTTCTCCTGCCCCCACCTCCCCCCCGGGTGTACCCGTTTGCTTTTTCCCCCCCTTCCCCTCCCCCCACCCACCCCCCCCTGCTGGGTTTCCCCCACTGCCCCCCCCCCCCCCCTCTTTTCCCCCCGCTTTCCTTTTTTCCCCGCCACCACCTCCCCCCGCTGTCCTGCCCGTCCCCCCCCGCCCCCACCCCCCCCTGCTGTCCTCCGCTGTTGTTCCTCCCGTTTTAACCCCCCCCCCCCCCCACTGCCCCCCCCCCCCTGCCGTACCTTCGCTGCTGTTCCACCCACTGCCCCCCCCCCCGCCCACCCCCCCCCCACTGTCCTCCGTGTGTTCTTCCCCTCCCCCCCCCCCCCCCTTCCCCCCTTTCTGTACTTCCCCGCTGTTCCCCTCTGCCCCCCCTGCTGTTCCATCCACTCCCCCCCCCCCCCCCGCTGCCTGTGCTGTTCCCCCCCTTTGCTGTCCCCCCCCCGCCCCCCGTTTTCCCCCCCCACCCCCCCCTGCTGTACCTCCCTGTTCCCCCCACTGCCCCCCCTTTCCCCCCCTCCCCCCGCTGTTCCCCCCTCCCCCACCCCCCTCCCCTCCCCCTACCTTTTCCCCCCCCTTTTCCCCCCCTCCGCCCCATCCCCCCCCCCCCTGCCCCCACCCCCCCTCTCCCCCCCCCCCTCCCCCCCCTTTTTCCTGGGCCCCCGGGGTATTTCTCGTCAATAAATATCTCCAAAATAAAAGGGGGCTCTTTACGTACTTCCAGGGGTAAAAATTTACGAATGCGAGGGGGCCCCTTTGAGAATCTTTGGGGGGGGGTGGGGGGGTGTGGTTTGGGGGGGGGTGGGGGTGGGGGTGGTGTTGGGGGGTTGGGGGGTGGGGGGTGGGGGGTTTTGGGGGGGGTGTTGTGGGGGTGTGTATGTGGGGGGGTAAATTTGGGGGTGTGTTTTTTGTGTGTGTGTTAGTTTGTGTGTGGGGGTGTGGGGGTGGGGGGGGGGTTTGGGGGGGGTGTGGGTGTGGGGGGTGGTGCTTTTTTATGTGTTGTGTGGGGGGGTGGGTGTTTGTGTGGGTGTGTGTGTGTGTGTGCGTGTGTGTGTGTGGGGGGGTGTGTGTGGGTGGGGGTGTGTATGTAGGGGTGTGTGGGGGTGTGTTTGTGTGTATGTGGGGGTGTGGGGGGGGTGAGTGTGGGTTAGTTTGTGTGTTGTGTGTGTGTTGTTTTTTTTGGGGGGGGGCGGGGTGTGTGTGTGTGTGAACGTTTTTTGTATGAGGTGTGTGTGTGTGTATGAGCGTGTGTGTGGGCGTGGGTGTGTTTTAGTTTGTGTGTGTTTGTGTGTTAGTTTATGTGTTAGTTTGTGTGTGTGAGCGTGTGTGTGCGTATTTGTTTGTGTGTATGTGTGTGTGATTTATTAAGGATGTTATTTATTTTTCTTTGAACACTAATCATAATCTCATTTTCTCTTTGTATCATATTTTCCATTTCTTTTAAAATAGTACTTGGAAGCCTTATTTGAAAAAAATATACATATATCCTAAATATTCATACTGAAGACAGATGCAATGGACATTTGTTCAGTTATCTCTTTGTTTTTTGTTTTTCTCTCTCTTATTTACCTCCTGTTTTATCCCCCTTTTTTTTTCATTTTTTCTCTCTTTCGTTTTTTTTTTTTTCTCTCTCTCTTTTTTTCTCTTTTTCTTTTTTTTCTTTCTTTCTCTCTCTCTCTCTCTCTCTCTCTCTCTCTCTTTTTCTTTCTCCTTTCCCCTTTTCCCCTCTCTCTCTCTCTCTCTCTCTCTCTCTCTCTCTCTCTCTCTCTCTCCTCTCTCTCTCTCTTTCTCCTCTTCTTCCCTTTTTCCCTTTTTCTTCATCCCCCTTTTTCCCCCCTTCCTCCCCTCCCCCCCTCCCCCCCTCCCTCCCCCCTTTTTCCCCCCCATCCCCCTTCCCCTTCCCCCCCCCTTCCCTCACCCCTCAATCCCCTCCCTGCCTCCCCTCCTCCCTTCCCTCCACCCCCATCCCTCCTTCCCCTCCTCCCTCCCCCCCTCCCTTCCCTCCAACCCCTTCCCTCCCTCACTCGTAGCAGTCATGGCCTAATCACACGAAAGTTACGTTTCCAATCACCTCCCAATCCCAGCTGGCGATTCGGCAACTGATGAAAGATTTGCATTTATGTTTGTTGATCTTTTTTACTTTTGGGGGTTTTTGGGGGGAAAAAATGGAGAGAGGGGGAGGGGTTGGGGGGGGGAGGGGAGGTTTGGGGGGGGGGGGAAAAAAGGGGGAAAAGATGGAGGGGAGGTTGGGGGGGGGGGGGGGGATTTTTTGATTTTTGAGAAATATAGGTAGATAGAGAGAGAGAGAGAGAGAGAGAGAGAGAGAGAGAGAGAGAGAGAGAAAGAAGAAGAGAAGAAGAAAAGGGAAAAAGAAAAGAAGGGGGGGAAAAAGAGAGAGAGAAGGAAGAAAAAAAAGGGGAAAAGGAAGAGAGAGAAAGAAAGAAGAGAGAGAAAAAAGAAGGGGAAGAGAAAAAGAGAGGGGGGAGAAAAAAAGAGAGAGAGAGAGAGAGAGAAAAAAAGAGAGAGAGAGGGAGATAGAGAGACAGAGAGAGATAGAGAGAGAGATAGAGAGAGAGGGGGGAAAAAAAAAGAGAGAGAGAGAGAGAGAGAGAGAGAGAGAGAGAGAGAGAGAGAGAGAGAGAAAAATTGGGGGGGGGGAAAAAAGAGGGCAGGAGAGAGAGCGAGAGAGAAACAGAAAACAGAGAGAGAGAGAGAGAGAGAGAGACAGAGAGAGAGAGAGAAAGGGAGAGAAAAAGGGGGAGGGGAGAGAGAGAGAGAGAGGGGGAGAGAAAACAAAAGGGAAAAAAAGAGACTGAGATAGAGAGAGAGAGAAAAAAAAAAGAGAAACAGAGAGAAACAGAGAGAGAGAGAGAGAGTGATAAAGAGAAAGAGAAAGAGAGAGAGAAAGGGAGACCACTACTTTTGTACACAACTCATAGAAATCCCCAACATTTCCCTTAAAGAATATAATAAAATGAGAATCAATCAATCAGTCATGTCAGTCACTCAGTCAAGCAGTCAATCCATCCATCAATGCAAGACCCTTCCCCCTCCCCCCTCCCCTACCCCCCCCCCCTCTCTCTCTCTCTCTCCTTGCTTCAGTTATTCACAAACTTTATATGTCTTGTAATTTACTTCTGCCAACTTTTTCTTTCTATCTATTCCCCTCATTTTTCTATCTATTCTCCCCTCTTTTCTGTCTACTTTCTACTTTTCTGTCTGTTCTCCCCTCTTTTCTGTTTCCTCTCCCCTTCCCCTTGTTGGTTAGGTTTCTCCATCATTCCTCCTCCTTCCCCTCTTTCTCCTTTATTCTTTGACCACTTTCTCTCCTCTTCCCTCTTATTCTTCGCTCTTCTCTATCTCCCGTTCCTTCTTCTCCTTCTTCCTTCCCACCCATCTTCCTTTTTTCCCCCCTTTCCCCTAATTTTTCCCAAGATTCCTTTTTTTTTTTCCCCCTCTCTTCTCTTCCCCCAATTCCCCCCCTTTTTTTCCCCCCCCCCCATCCCACCATTTCTTTCCTCCTTCCTTCTCCCTCTCCTTTCTCCCTTCTCCCCCACTCCCTCTCCCTCCCCCCCCCCTCCTTCCCTTCCCCCCTCCCCCCCTTCCCCCCTCCCTTCCCCCCCCCTATCCTCCTCCCCCTCTCCCCACCTACTTCTACCCTCTCTCCCCCCCTCCCCCTTCCCCCTCCCCCCCCCCCTCTCCCTTTCCCCCCCCCCCCCCCCTTCCCACCCCCCCCCTCCCCCCCCCCCCTCCCCCTACTCTCCCCCCCCTCCCCCCCCCCTCTCCCTATCCCCCTCCCTATCCCCCTCCCTCTCTCCCCCTTTTCTCTCCCCCCCCCCCTCTT
>NW_027216701.1:0-2500 GCF_042767895.1 Penaeus vannamei | reverse complement strand
GAGAGAAGAAGAGGAAGGAAGGGAGAAAAAGAGGTAGGTAAGTAGGGAGGTAGGGAGGAAGAGAGGGAGAGGGAGGGATAGGAAGAAGGGGGGAGAGTGAGAGGAAGTGGGAGAGAGAGGAGGGGGGAAGGTGGAAGGAAAGGGAGAGGAAGAGGTGGAGAGTGAAAAAGCGAAGAGAGGGAAAAGAAGATAAGGAAGGAAAGGGTAAGGAAAAAGGAGAAAGACACAGTATATTACGCAATATTCCTTTTACATTCTCTCGTTTTCCTCCCTCCTCTTCCTTTCTCTTTCTCCTTCGTCTTCCCTTCCCCCCTCTCCTCTCTTCCCTATCCTCTCCCTCTACCTCTCTTTTCCTCCTTCCCTCCCCTACTCCCTTCCCTATTCCCCCCTCCCCATTAGTATTTCCCAACCTCTCCCTACCTTTCTCCTCCCCCTCCCTCTTCTCTCCTCCATCCCTCTCCCTCTCCCTCCCTTCTCATCCCCTCTCCTCCTCCCCTCCCCTCCCTTGACCGAAAAAAAAATCTTGGAAACATCATCTTCGGAGACAACAGCAATGGTCGGGCAGTGTTGGCGAGCGGTCTCTACGCGGGAAGGAGGGAGGGGGAGGGAGAGGGAAGGAAGGAGGGAGAGGGAGAGGGAGAGGGAGAGGGAGAGGGAGAGGGAGGGAGGGAGGGAGGGAGGGAGGGAGGGAGAGAGATACTGAGAGAGACAGAGAGAATTTTAAAAAAAAGTGGATCCACATTAAGCACATACACCCCCACCCCAAATAAAAAAAATAATAATAATAATAAATAATAATAATAATAATTATTATTATTATAAATAAATAAATAAAATAAAATAAAATAAAAAATCCAAATATTATAATAAAGCCGAAGCACACACAACGCGTGATCCGATTTCGTATTCTGGAAAAGGTAATCTGGTATCAATTGTTGTTCATGTTCATCGGCCGCGAGAGCCACACCGGGGCTTTTCTCGGTATCAAATATCCTTTTAATACCTTGTGCAATCCGCGTCTAGTAAGTGAGGAACTTCATTATATTTTTTCTTGATTCAACACAAGGGGAAGGGGAGGTGGGGGGGGGAAAGGAATAAGGACAGATGGGAGAGAATGAATAAATGAGAAAGGTACAAATACAGAGAAAGGTCGAGAGAGAGAGAAAGAGAGACCAAGAAAGAGAAGGAAGGATAGAGGAGAGGGGGGAGAGAGGGGGGGGGGCAGGGAGGGGGTGGGGGGGGGGGGGGGGAGGGGGGGAGGGGGGAGGGGAAGAGAAAGAGAGAAGAGAGAGAAGAGAGAAAAGAAAAAAAAAAAAAGAAGAGGGGGGGGGGAGGGGGGGAGGGGGGGAAAAAAAAAAAAAAAAAAAAAATAAAAGAAAAATAAAAAAGGTGGGGAGGGAGGGAGGGAGAAAGGCGGAGAGGGAGAGATAGGTAGATCAATAGATAGATGGACAGAGTATTAGACAGACAGACAGAGAACCCTAGACCCCAGCGTTTACCCCCCCTTTTCCTCTCACCACCCACATCTTTCCCTCTTCCCTTCTCCCCCCCCCCTTCAATCCTCCCCTTTTCCCCCCTCCCTTTTACCTCTTTCCCCTTTCCCCCCTTCTCCCCCCCCCCATTCATCCCACCCCTGATCCACTGATCCCCCCCCCCCCCAGCCACTCTCCCATCCCTCCCCCCCCCCCCTGCCCTCCCTCCTCCTCCCCACCCCCTCCCGCCTCTCTCCTACCCCCCCCCCCCACGTCCAGCTGGGCGAGTTACAAATGGGGCGGGAAATTGGCGTTTTCCTCTCGATGTCTTTTGAAGACTTTTTTTTTTCACTTTTTTTTTTTTTTTTACTTTTTTACTTTTTTAAAACTTTTTTTCCCCTTTGGGTTTATCCCTTTGTGCTGGACCGCAGTTAGAGAGGGAGAGGTGGAAGGAGGAAGGAGGAAGGAGGAAGGAGGAGGGTGGAGGATGGAGTGGGAGGGGTGGAGGGAGTAAAATGAGAGAGGAGGGAGGAGGGAGGGGACGGGTAGTGGACAGGAGGGGGCGGGGGCGCAGAGACGAGAATAGCTAAACCGATGATTATGACTTATTAGAAAGTATAATTATTAGTTAATCAAATATGGCACAACATTACTGGTAATAATTACAACAATAACAATAATCATAGTAATAAAAATAGTTATAATAATAGTGCTTCCTGCTTTACAGATCCGCCGTGCTTGTTTTTCCCGATTTCCCAAAATGAAAATAATTGAAAATATGACTTTCTTTCCCCGCCGCACCTGACCCGATAAGATTTGATTCCGATGCTGTGTTTTTCTTTCTTTTTTTCTTTTTTTGTCAGTTATACGTGTAGAATCCTCCACAATCGATGTCTTTTTTGCCGTTTGTCTCGAGCACAATATGTCACCGGAGATCGCCCCTGTCTGTGGCACATGAACATTACTGACTCCAAATGTGATGTAGTTTTATCATCGGCATTTCATTTATTTTTTGCCGTCCATGTTCC
>NW_027216700.1:0-2500 GCF_042767895.1 Penaeus vannamei | reverse complement strand
ACACTCTTTGCTCCCCGTTCTTATCGCTCACGTTCCCGGAATACATCGCTCGCTTGATAAGTAGTGATGTCATGTCAGTGAGAATAGTTGAGGAGATATCAATTTGGCAGAACATTTTGTTTGGAACGTTGCCTCGGCCCCATACCTATGGGACCTATTTCTGTCCCTTCGTCAACGTTCTTCCCAATTTCTCGACCGAAGCGATGTGAGACAAAGACCTGACGCAGTTGGAAATGGAAATGGCGATGCACGAAAAATTACGAAAATTGCCGGTATTCTTTGACCGCCACTGTTTTCGTGAATCAGAAGAAAAAAAAAAAACAGAAAAAGAGAGAGAGAGAGACGAAGAAGAAGGAGAAAGAGAATGGCAGAGAGTGAGAGAAACGACACAGAGAAAGAGAGGCGGTGACACTGGAAAATAATTATGAACGCCAAACCTACATACAATAAAAAAAGAAAAAAAGGAAAAAAAATAATATTTCCAAGGCAAGGCGGTCGATATACACGTCAAGAGAAATGTAAGAGATGAGGAATTCAACATCGGAACATACTCATCACCGCCCACATTGATTACTACACATTAATTAAGGTTTGACTGACACGTACGCCCCTGATCAGCAGTCGGACGTTAACTGAGAGGGGCAAGAAAGGCGTATCCTGAACACCACCTCCTAAGGATGGATTTTGCTTAAGGATTTTTCTTCGCGTTACCGATCGCGGCCACGTCTTAAATCGGTGGTGTTCGTTATAATGGCCACTTTTTATAAAGAATGTCATACGCTTGTTCGGTTAATTAAAAGAGATTAGCTCGAGTGTGAAGGCTTGTGTATATTTTTTCTTAATATTTTGTGTACAAAAGCGATTCGTGTACAATGTGACATGGTCATTCAACACAAAATTAAGGGGATCTTTATATATTGTTACTGAAACTCATCAGCTTATATGTATTTATGTAGAGCAGTGTACAAACATATATATATATATATATATATATATATATATATATATATATAGAGAGAGAGAGAGAGAGAGAGAGAGAGAGAGAGAGAGAGAGAGAGAGAGAGAGAGAGAGAGAGGGAGAGAGAGAGACAGAGACAGAGACAGAGAGAGAGAGAGAGAAAGAAAGAGGGAGAGAGAGAAAGAAAAAGAGAGAGAGAGAGTGAGTGAGTGAGAGAGAGAGAGGGAAAGAAAGAAAGAGAGAGAGAGAGAGAGAGAGAGAGACGACTAACAGACACATTTGCGCTACATAGATATTTGCATCTGCATATGCCTGTGAAACGAAATGAACTCGCGTAGAGAACTATATAAATATCTTTGCAAGAGATACAAAAAAGACACAAAATACCATCAGGAGAATTGACATTTTCAAGGTGAACTGGATGTGAGGGGAATGGGAGAGCCAGGTAAAAAAGAATCGAAGGAGGGAAGTGAACGGAAAGAGAGAATAAGAGAAGCAGGCGATAAGTAAAGAGAGCCCTATGAAGAGAGAGGAGGAGGGGAGAAAGGTGATGAAGAGAGATAGAAAGAAGGGAGAAAGGGGATGAAGAGAGATAGGATGAAATGGGAGAAATGGGATGAAGAGAGAGAGAGGGTAAAGGTGAAATGATGGAGGGTGAAAAGACGGAGAGGGGAAGGAGATGGGGAGATCGAGAGGGGAATGGGAAAAGGGCAGTGAGAGAGGGAATAATGGAGAGAAAGAGAGGGGAAGGTATGGGGAGAGGGAGAGGAGACGGATATGGGGGAAAGGGTGGAAAGAGGTAGAGGGGAAAGAGATGGAGGGAGGCGAGGAAAGGAGAGGGGAAGGGGACGGAGGAGAGGAGAGTCGAGTAGGGTGGTGAGGGGGCGAGGGGGAAGGGACCGGAGGCAAGGAGAAGGGGAAGTGGATAGCGGGGGGGACAGAGGGGAAGGGGAAGGAGAGGGGAGGGAGAGGGGAGGGAGAGGGGACTCTGACGACCCAGTAATCACACCGGCGGGTTTGAAGCGACGGGTAAATGAGAAGCGTGAGGCAGCCGCAAGGAGAGGGGAATGAATGAAGTTGTGGCTCGACTTGCCATAGCGAGGGGAGACAAGACGCCGGCTGGTATGTCTGCCCGCCTCCATGACGAGGGGAAGTTGAGGGGCGGCAAGCGAACCACAAGATGGCGAGGTGATGGGGGAAGTTGGGGGACCCGACCGAGATACAGGAGGGGGAGGGGGAGGGGGAGGGGAGGGGGGGAAAGAGGGGAAGGGAAAGAGAGCGGAAAAAGGTAATGGAAATGGTGAGGGAGGAGGGGGAGAGGTGAGGGGAATAAAAAGAGGGGAAAAGGAGGATGAAATGGAAAATGGGAAGGGAAAAATAGACAGGGAAAGAGAGGAAAGAGGGGGAAGGGAAAGAGAGCGGAGAAAGGTAATGGAAATGGGGAAGAGGAGGGGAGAGGGAGGGGGGAATAAAAGGAGGGAAAGGAGGGATGAAAATGGAAAGGGGAAGGGGGAAAAAGAAAGAAAAAGGGGAAAAAAGGGA
>NW_027216696.1:5000-10408 GCF_042767895.1 Penaeus vannamei | reverse complement strand
AGAGGGAAAGGAAAAGAAGGAGGAAGGGAAGGGAGGAAAAAGAGGAAAAAGGGAAGAAAGGAAGGGGGGAGAGGAAAAAGGGGGAAAGGGGGAAAAGGGGGGGAAAAGGGGGGAAAAGGGGAAAGAAGAGGGGGGGAAAGGGAAAGGGGGAAAAGAGGGGGAAAAAAAGGGAAGGGAAGAGTGGAAAAAAAGGGGGGGGAAGAAGGGGGGATAAAAAAAAGGGAAGAGAAAAAAAAAGGAGGGGGAAAAGGGTAGAATAGAAGAACAGAGGAACAGAAAAAGGGAAAAAGAGGAGGAAAAGAAAAGAAAGCAAAGAAAACAAGAGAGGGAAGAGGAGACACGAAAGAGAAGAAGAGGAAAGAAGGGAAGAAATGAAGAAAGGAAGAGAGGAAGAGGGAGAGAACGAAAGAAGGGTGAAGAGCACAGAGAGAGAGAGAGAGAAGGGCATATCCACATTACAAACTTTGATGCTCCATTATGTGAGGCTACGAAGGTTCCGTTCTCCTTCACCAAAGCCTGTTTTTAAATCTCTGCCTCAAGAGGAGGGGGCAGAAAGAGAAAAAGGGGAGGGAGGGAGGGGGGGGGGGAGGGAGGAAGGGAGGGGGGAGGGAGGAAGGAGGGGAGGGAGGGAGGGGGGAGGGGGGAGGGAGGGAGGGAGGGGAGGGAGGAAGGGAGGGGGGAGGGGGGAAAAAGGGAAAGGGGGGAGGGGAGGGAGGGGGAGGGAGGGAGGGGGGGGGAGAGAGAAAAGAAAGAGAAGAGAGGAGAAGGAGAGAGAGAGAGGAGAGGAGAGAGAGAGAAAGGAAGGGAGGGAGGGAGGGGGAGAGAGAGGAGAGAGAGAGAGAGAGAGAGAGAGAGAGAGAGAGAGAGAGAGAGAGAGAGGAGAGAGAGAGAGAGAGAGGAGGGGAGGGAAAAGGAAAAGGGGAGAAGAGAAAGAGAGAGAAGGAGAAAAAAGAAATAGAAAGAGAAGAGGAGAAAAAGAAAGAGGAAGAGAAAGAGGAGAGAAGAAGAAAAAGAGAGAAGAAAAAAAAAAAAAGAGAAAAGAAGAAGACGAAGATAGAAGATAGAAGATAGATAGAAGAAAAGATAATAATAAAAAAGAGGAGGGGGGGGGGGAAAAAGGACTGAAGCCCCCATTTTAAACCCGGGGGCCCCCCCCCCCCCCCTATCCCAAAGAGGGGGGGCCGGGGATGGTGGGCCCCCCGGCAGAGGGTTCTGGGTCCTGGGGTTCCTAAAAGGAAAAAATCTGTCTATCTTCTATCTTTTTCTATTTCTATCTTTCTCTCCCCGTCTATCCATCTATTTATCCATCCATCTATCTTTCTATCAGTTTATTTATCTATCCATCCATCCATCTATCTTTCTATCAGTCTATCTATCTATCCAACCATCCATCTATCTTTCTATCAGTCTATTTATCTATCTATCCATCCATCTATCTTTCTATCAGTCTATCTATCTATCCATCCAATTATATTTCTATCGTCACCTATCTCCCCATCACCTCTATCTTTCTATCGTCTTCTACTATTTCCCATCCATCTTCTTTCTATCAGTAAATCTTTTCCCCCACCCACTATCTTTCTATCTTTTTTTTTCCTATCTATCCACCCATCTATCTCTCTGTCAGTCTATCCATCCATTTATTCATCCGTCTATCTATCTATCTACCCTTCGAAAAGCATCATAACACTATACTTGCAGAGTAGTTGATAGAACAACAGAGGGACAGTCTTCAAGCCAACTACATGATGCCATAACTACGTCAACTACAGCATATCTCCCTATCACAGTGAAACACCTACGAACTTTAAACCAAAAAAACTTTTAATAAAAAGGGGGGACAAAACACACAACAAACCTTCATATAAGAAGGGGGTGGACACCACGACACAACATATTACATTATAAAGAAGGGGGTGGACACCACATCACAACATAAGCTTACACCATAAAAAGGGGATGGTCACCACAGCACAACAAAACCTCCCTTATAAAAAAGGGGAAAAACAGCCCTATCCACTAAAGAAGGGTGGGCACCCAAAAAAACATATTTTAATATAAAGAAGGAGTGATACCCCCCCAACATAAGCTTACTCCTTAAAAAAAAGGTAGACACCACATCAATCAGAACATAAGCTTACACCATAAAAAGAGGTTGCACAACACACCACAACAAAACCTTACACCATAAACCCAGAAGCGGCCCCCCGCCCCCGAGGGGGAGGAGGAGGGGGGAGCGGACCCCAAAACAGAGGGGGATGGGGGGGGGAGAGTCAGAAGGGTGAACACCATAACTCTAATGCGGCTGTCACAACCAGAAAGCAGACCAACCACAAACCAACCACGAGACGCAATATCGCTCCTGTTTGTCCTCCATAAAATCGTAATTGACTTTACATGTCCCACAGGAACTAGCTAAATCTTGGCTGGTCTGTCCGATGTTCAATTTATACTTTTATTTCGTATTTTACGCATTCCTCGCCGGTCTCCCGTTTGGCTTTCGGGTCTCATTTTATCGGCCGTCGTTACGAGGAAAGGTCGGGAAGGAGAGAGGGAAAGTAAGAGAAGGTGCCATCACACTTCACTCAGATGGAAGGTCGAGCAAGGTCGCGTTTCTTCTTTTCGTTCGTGCCTTCGTTGTTGTTGTTGTTGTTGTTTTCGGGTTTATATTTTACTTCTGACATTTTTTTAAAATTTCGTAACATGGTTTTTTTTCTTTTTCATTTTCCCTTTTTTTTTTTTTTTCTTTTTCCTTTCTTTTTCTTCTTCCATTTTTCTTTTTCCCCTTTTTTTCTTATCCCCCTTTTTTTTTCCTTTACTTTATCCATCTATTAACCCCCCTTCTCTCATTTATCTGACTTGTTTTTTCTATCCATCTATCTGACTATCGCTCTCTATCTCTCTTCCTCTACTACATCGCTCCATCTACACCTCCTTTGTTATCTTCTTCATATTTTATTTTTCATCGTTATCTTCTATCTATCTCTTTTTTTCAAAAACCCTCTCCCCCCCTTTTTCTCTTTTTTTTTTATTTCTTTTTTTCCTTCTCCCTTCATTTTCCCCAAAACCCCAAGAAAACCTGGACATTTTATCAATTTGTATGATGTTTATATAAATTATTAATTATTGCTATTTCCCTTTTTTATTTTTTCCTTATCATGTATCAATATCTGTAGCAGAAGTCGCAGAAACAGCAGAAGTAGCAGTATTTGTAGTAGTGCAGTCTTAGCATTAATAGCGGTAGTAATAGTAAAAGCTGTTGTTTCGGAGTTTCTTTTTTTTTACTATTATTCGAGAAGTTGCCACAATCTTAAATATTTTCCTCGACATTTCAGTATTGTTTTATTTCTGTTGTCTATGTTATTATCATATTATAATCATCATCATTACGTATACGGTTCCTTTCTGTTTTTATTAAATTTTAAAATTTATATATATATATATATATATATATATATATATATATATATATATATATATATATTTTTTTTTTTTTTTTTTTTTTTCTTTTTTTTTTTTTTTTTTTTTTGTTATAAAATTTGTTTTTTTTTCATCTCCTCCCCCCCCTTCCCCCCATCTAATTCATCCCCCATTTTCCCCCGGTAAGTAGCTCAAAAAAATTTTATCTCAAGGGCATACTACAGGAATCCTACAAAATTTTCATCCTAACGCCAGCCTCGTCTGTCTGGTAATAAACCCGACGCTTTTTAACACCTTCCTGCGTTTTCTTTCGTTCGGTTCTGACTCCGGTTGAGAAGATTTGGCAATCAGACTCTCTTACTTTTTAAACCTAGCTCCAGAAACACACACACACACACACACACACACACACACACACACACACACACACACACACACACACACACACACACACACACACACACACACACACACACACACATATATATATATATATATATATATATATATATATATATATATATATATATATATATATATATACATATATATATATATACACACATTTTTTTTCTCTCTCTCTTTTTAAAGATCATTTGCGTCTGTTACCGACCACCAAGGACCGTGGTATTTTGACGTCCTTCTGCAACATGTTCATCACGTGTCACTCCCACGTATACTCTGTTCTGTGGACTTGTAAATGGATTCCCAACCCCCCGTTTTTATGCCCTATCCCATTACATTCTGACAAGGATTTAATGTTTACATCACCCCTTTAATTTTTTTTATTTTGTTTTTAGGTCAGTTTTTTTTCTACATCTTTTGCAGCTCTGATATATCTACTCACCGTATTTATTTTTATCTATACATTCATGAATTGTATGTTATCAAGTTCGGCTACAGAATGTCTGCACCTGTTCAGATGAGGATGGGCCAAGATTTTCCGCAAGCAAGGTAGCACAAAACTTTGCTTGTATTAAAAAGCAATGCGGTCCAGCCACAGGGTAAAACTTTACCTATCATATGGTTGTAACACACACACACATACAAATGTGTGCATGTATGTGTGTATATGAATGATCGGCGTGTATGTTACATATATTCATAAGGAAACCCACACATAAAGGTATCAGTACAATATTGCGTTAATCTATGAAAAGTGCAGACACGCGTTGCCTTGTTTAGGATTATCTGAGGATCCAATCTTTAGTGATTAATGATAATTAGAATTTAAGATTGCCAGCATGTCGAAAGAGAGGAAGAAGAAAAAAATCGCAATCATATAAAATTGCTTCCTGACTTACCGAAAACAGAAGACAGAAAGTAAGAAGAAAACAAGATAGACAAGAAAACAACAAATAAAGATATGAGGTTGATATAAACACCGCTTGATTTAGATCGAATATTTCACAGACGGAAACCAATAGAAAACGAACACATGAATAAATCCAAATGCAAAATCAACAAAGACGCAGCAGCAGTAATAGTCAAAACCATCATTTTAAATTCAGTTGAAAAATATGATCTATCACTTTCTTCCTTCGAGTGCTCGCAAAGTTACAGCTTCTTGTCGATGGCTATTAAGAGAGTAAATGCAATTATCTTATTATCTTATTTGTATGAAATAATGAGCTAAAAGAATTATGAAAGCAAGAACCTCTGCCTCTGCCAAGTGCTTGTTAAGATATTTAATAAGTGAGAAGGACAAACAGCTCGCGTTATCATTCAGTTAATGAGAAAGAGGAAAGAGAGAATATACTTTTATATCATGTGATATTCTCGAAGGGAAAAAAAAAAAGGAAAAAGAAATGTTTAAAAAAAAAAAAAAAGAGAGAGAGAGAGAGAGAGAGAGAGAGAGAGAGAGAGAGAGAGAGAGAGAGAGAGGAGAGGAGAGGAGGAGAGGAGAGGAGAAGAGGAGGGAAAGGGGGGGAGGAGAGAGGGAAAAGGGGGAAAGGGGAAAGGGGAAGAGAAAAGGGAGAAGGGGGAGG
>NW_027216693.1:0-5000 GCF_042767895.1 Penaeus vannamei | reverse complement strand
CAACAGAAAGGTACTAAGGAGTTGCATTTTAATATAAAGAGAAGATAAAACCTCCGTCATTATGGAATTCCGTAAGTTATTACATTATGGTTAATTAGTAATGATATTGATAACTGAAAGACTGATATGAGGAGTATTGTAAAATGAATATGAGCATATTAGGTGATATAGTCTTCGCTATGGTTTTTGTGCCACAATAAAATTAACATATTTGACTATACCACAAAGGCATCTTATCATAAATACCAAAAAAGCTCTTTTATCATAAATACCAAAAAAGCTCTTTTACCATAAATACCAACTACTGTTCACTTCATTGAAGACAAATGCCAAGTCAGTTTTCTATTATAAGAGTCAGTTTCTCTCTCTCTCTCTGCGAAAAAATTATTTGGCCAAATTCTGTCCGCGCGAATGTAGTTCTCGGGTAACTTTCCGGGCACGCTGAGTTCTTTTCAAATCATCTTCCGCGCATAAAATTCCATTGACTTTTCCGCGCACTTCCTTCCTCATCCGTCCGCAGATCCGTCCGCGCAAATATAGACAAGATGATGTTTTCCGCGCATGAAAAAAATGAACATTCCCCGCGTAAGGAAAATACTCTCCAGTCTGGTCTCTCTGCCTCCCTCCCTCTTCATTTCCCCCTCCTTTTCCCTTCCCCCTCTCCCCCTTCCCCTCCCCCTCCCTCCCTCCCACTCCCTCTCCCCCTCCCTCCCTCCCACTCCCTCTCTCCCTCCCACCTTCCCTCTTCCTCTCCCCCTCCCTCCCTCCCACTCCCTCTCCCCCTCCCTCTCCCTCTCCCCCACTCCGTCTCCCTCTCCCCCTCCCCCTCCCTCTCCCCTCCCCCTCCCCTCCCCCTCCCTCCCTCCCTCCCTCCCTCCCTCCCTCCCTCCCTCCCTCCCTCCCTCCCTCCCTCCCTCTCCCCCCTCCCTCTCCCTCTCCCCAAACAGATAGACAATTTGAAATATATGAATAAATAGAGAGAAAAATAAGGAAATGGAGGAAAATCAACAAAAAATCAACAAACATTATAAAAAATAAATAGATACATAAATAGATAAATAAACCAAAAAAATCCTGACTAACCCCCCTTTTCTCTCTTTCCCCCTCCCCCCTCCCCCGTCCTCATCACCCCCGCCCCCCCACCCATCCGCCCCTCTAGACCAAATCAACTTCGTGGTCGTGATCGGCCTCGGCGTTACGGCTGCCTCCATTGTGTTTGGCGCCCTCATGTACGGCATTGTCTGCGGGAGGCCGACGGGTGCTGGAGGTGAGGTCTCTCTCTCCCCTTCTCTCTCGTCTTTGTCGATCCCTTTCTCTCTTGTCTTTGTCGATCCCTTTCTCTCTTGTCTTTGTCGATCCCTTTCTCTCTCTCCCCTTCTCTCTTGTCTTTGTCGATCCCTTTCTCTCTCTCCCCTTCTCTCTTGTCTTTGTCGATCCCTTTCTCTCTCTCCCCTTCTCTCTTGTCTTTGTCGATCCCTTTCTCTCTCTCCCCTTCTCTCTTGTCTCTGTCGATCCCTTTCTCTCTCTCCCCTTCTCTCTTGTCTTTGTCGATCCCTTTCTCTCTCTCCCCTTCTCTCTTGTCTTTGTCGGTCCCTTTCTCTCTCTCCCCTTCTTTCTTCTTCTTCTTTCTGCCTCCTCCGTCTGTCGATGCTCCTCTCCTTCTCTCTTCTTCTTCCTGCTGCTTCCTCCTGTCTGTCTGTCGATGCTCCTTCTTTCCTTCTTTCTTCTTCTTCCTGCTGCTCCCTCCGTCTGTCGATGCTCCACGTCTTCTTCTTCTTCCTGCTGCTCCCTCCGTCTGTCGATGCTCCTCGTCTTCTTCTTCTTCTTCCTGCTGCTCCCTCCGTCTGTCGATGCTCCTCGTCTTCTTCTTCTTCTTCCTGCTGCTCCCTCCGTCTGTCGATGCTCCTCGTCTTCTTCTTCCTGCTGCTCCCTCCGTCTGTCGATGCTCCTCTTCTTCTTTCTTCTTCTTCCTGCTGCTCCCTCCGTCTGTCGATGCTCCTCTCCTTCTTTCTTCTTCTTGCTTTTTTTTTCTTCTTCTTCTTCTTTTTTTTCTTTCTTTCCTTTTTCTGGTACCTCCGTCTGTCGATGCTCCTCTCCTTCTTTCTTCTTCTTTTTTTTCTTCTTCATCTTTTTTTTTTTCTTTCTTTTTCTTTTTTTGGTACCTCCGTTTGTCGATTCTCCTCCTTTTTTTTTATTTTTTTATTTCTTTTCTTTTCTTTTTCTGGTACCTCCGTCTGTCGATTCTCCTCTCCTTTTTTTTTTTTTTTTTTTTTCTTTTCTTTTCTTTTCCTGGTACCTCCGTCTGTCGATTCTCCTCTCCTTTTTTTTTTTTTCTTTTTTTCTTTTCTTTTCTTTTCCTGGTACCTCCGTCTGTCGATTCTCCTCTCCTTTTTTTTTTTTTTTTTTTTTTTTTTTTTCTTTTCTTTTTCTGGTACCTCCGTCTGTCGATTCTCCTCTCCTTTTTTTTTTTTTTTTTTTTTTTTTTTTTTTCTTCTTTTTCTGGTACCTCCGTCTGTCGATTCTCCTCTCCTTTTTTTTTCTTCTTTTCTTTTTCTTCCCTTCCCTTCGTCCCTCCCTTCCCTTCCTCCCTACCTTCCCTCCCTCCCTTCCCTTCCTCCCTTCCCTTCTCTCCCTCCCTTCCCTTCCTCCCTCCCTTCCCTTCCCTTCCTTCCTTCCTTCCCTCCCTTCCCTTCCCTTCCCATCCCTTCCTCCTTCCCTTCCCTTCCATTCCTCCCTTCCCTTCGTCCCTCCCTTCCTCCCTCCCTTCCCTTCCCTTCCCATCCCTTCCTCCCTCCCTTCCCTTCCCTTCCTCCCTTCCCTTCCATTCCTCCCTTCCCTTCCCTCCCTCCCTTCCCTTCGTCCCTCCCTTCCTCCCTCCTTTCCCTTCCCTTCGTCCCTCCCTTCCCTTCCTCCCTACCTTCCCTCCCTTCCCTTCCTCCCTACCTTCCCTCCCTCCCTTCCCTTCCTCCCTTCCCTTCTCTCCCTCCCTTCCCTTCCTCCCTCCCTTCCCTTCCCTTCCCATCCCTTCCTCCCTCCCTTCCCTTCCCTTCCCTTCCCTTCCCTCCCTCCCTCCCTTCCCTTCCTCCCTCCCTCCCCTTCCCTTCCCTCCCTCCCTTCCCTTCGTCCCTCCCTTCCCTTCCCTTCCCATCCCTTCCTCCCTCCCTTCCCAGGGAAGGGAAGGGAAGCACGAAGGGAAGGGAAGGGAGGGACGAAGGGAAGGGAGGGAGGGAAGGGAAGGGAGGAATGGAAGGGAAGGGAGGAAGGGAAGGGAAGGGAGGGAGGAAGGGAAGGGAAGGGAAGGGAAGGAAGGGAGGAAGGGATGGGAAGGGAAGGGAAGGGAGGGACGAAGGGAAGGGAGGGAGGGAAGGGAAGGGGAGGGAGGGAGGAAGGGAAGGGAGGGAGGGAGGGAAGGGAAGGGAAGGGAAGGGAAAGGGAGGGACGGAGGGAAGGGAAGGGAGGGAGGAAGGGAAGGGAGGGAGGGAAAGCGGGAGGGAAGGGAGGGAGGGACGGAAGGGAGGGAGAGAATGAGGGAAGGGAGGAAGGGAAGGGAAGGGAGGGAGAGACGGAGGGAAGGGAAGGGAAGGGAGGGAAGGGAGGGAGGGGGAGGGAGCTGGACGAAGGGAAGGGAGGGAGGGAAGGGAAGGGGAGGGAGGGAGGAAGGGAAGGGAGGGAGGGAGGGTAGGGAGGAAGGGAAGGGAGGGACGAAGGGAAGGGAAGGGAAGGGAGGAAGGGAAGGGAGGGAGGAAGGGAAGGGAGGAAGGGAAGGGAAGGGAGGAAGGGAAGGGAAGGAGGAAGGGATGGGAAGGGAAGGGAAGGGAGGGAAGGGAGGGAGGAAGGGAAGGGAAGGGAGGGAGGAAGGGAAGGGAAGGGAGGGAGGAAGGGAGGGAAGGGAGTGAAGAAGGGGAGGGAGGAAGGGAAGGGAGGGAGGGAAGGGAAGGGAGGGAGGAAGGTTAGGTAGGAGTTAACTAATTAAGTTAATTAATTAATTAATCAATTAATTAATTAGTTAATTAAGGAAGGGAAGGGAGGGAGGGAGGAAGAGAAGGTGGAAGGGAAGGGAGGGAGGAAGGAAGGGAGAGAAACATAGATTATCACATATTTTATACATTATTATCACAAATACACAAACATATTTTATATATCATTATCACACAAATATCACACACACACACACACACATACACACACACATACACACAAGTCGACTAGGCAATTAGAGTTAAGTTCCTTGCCCAAGGAAACACTGTCACCAGCCAGGACTCGAACAGTCGGACACGGGCGGCCGGCACGCCCGAAGTCCGATGCTAAAACCACTAGGCTATGACATCTCCGGCGGAATTCAAATTCAGGGGCCTTTAAATATTACATATTTCTCTCCTTTTACAGATTCTACTTTAATATCAATTCTAACACTAGTAGCAGGCAGCAGCGCAGGCATCGGTGCTCCTTGGCCCGCCCCCTCCTTCATGTGAGAAAGAGAGAGAGGGGGGGAGGGATTTGGAGAGGGATATATGGGGGGGAGAGGAGAATCCGGGATCTTGGGTTCGAATCCACAAGGGAGAGCAAAATCATTATTTCCATATATAATATCATTAATATCAATCGTCATCATCATCACCATTGCTATCATCACTATTATTATTATCATCATTATTGGTGTTATCATTATCACTATTGATATTAGCATTATCACTAGAATTTAAAAAGAAACAAAGAAAAAAAAATGTCGTCTGCTATAGGGGGGAGATGAGGAAGAATCCGGGATCGTGGGTTCGAATCCGCAACGGGGAGCAATTTTTTTTTCCATTTTTATTATTATTAATATCAGTTGTCATCATCATCACTATCGCTATCATCACTGCTATTATAATTATCATTATTGTTGTTATTATTATCACTATTGATATTATTATTATCATTATCATCATTATCATATTACTATCATTATCACAATTATACTATCATTATCACTATCATATTATCATTATCCTTATCATTAT
>NW_027216692.1:0-10389 GCF_042767895.1 Penaeus vannamei | reverse complement strand
GGTGGGTTGATTGCAAATGGATAAAGTTTTTTTGAGAGAGAGAAAGAAAAACGCAGGTATCTTTTTTCTATAAGAATTTGCTGATGATCGATCTCTAAGACTTTTCGTTGTGTCTTCACTTCTCTGTCTGCCTCTCTGATTTCTCTCTGTCTATCTATCTATATCTATCTCTTTTTATCGATCTATCTCTCTTTTTCTTTCTTTCACTTCTTGTGTGTCCCTCTTCCTCCTTTTTCTACATCATCCTCTCCCTCCTTCCTTTCCTCAAAACAACATTCCACCTATTGTTCTCTTTCTATCTCCAACTCACTCCCCTCCCCCTCTATCATTCTCTTTCTCAACTTCTTCACTATATGAACAATTAACAACCGTTAATTATCACTCGACACAGCACTTAAGAAAGAACGGGGAACATGTGTTAAAAAAAAAAAAAAAAAAAAAAAAAGTTTATACACGTCCAAGTTTTTACAATATAATTTAAGACTCCACCCCCTCCCCTCCAAAAAAAAAAAAAAAAAAAAAAAAAAAAAAAAATCTGACTTAAAAATAAATGGACATAATCTTTTACTGAACATTGATTGTAATATAGTGTTAACATGGATGTGAATTTAGGTTGGCCAGTAAAGTCAACGGGTATCGATCAGTTTTCGGAATTCCTGTACATGGGGTTAATATAGCTCTAGAGTGAGTTTCTACCTGTATGTGTGTATGTTTGATTTTATAGTTTATGATTTACGTGTATGATTGTGATGTTTGATTATAGTTTTAAATCGGTTACTATTTTTACTATTGTTTGCTATCCTCCCTTCCTCTTCCAATCTATTCTTTCCCTCCTTCCTTCCTGACCTCTCCCCGTCTTCTTTTCATCCTTTACTCCGTCTATCTTCTTCACTTTCCCCTCCTACCTTCTATTCCTCCGACCCTCTCTCCCTCTCTTTTGTCTTTCTCTTCCTCTCTTTCGTCTTTCCTTTCTATTCTCCCTACCTCCCTTCATCCCCTCCTACCTTCCTATTCCCCTTCTCTTCGTCTCCTCCGACAACACCGACCTCCTCTCTTAACTTCCCTCTATTCTCCTTTCCTATCCCTCTCTCCTCCTCCTCCTCCGTTCCTCCCCCCCCCCTCCTCCGTCTCTCTCTCCCGCTCCTTCCCTCTCCTCCGTCCATCTCTCCCCCCGTCCTTCCCTCCCTCCTCCGTTCCACTCCCCCTCCTCCCCCCCCTCCTCTTCCTCCGTCCTCCTCTCTCCTCCTCCTTCCCTCTCCCCCCTCCTCCCCTCTCGTCCGTCCCTCCCCCCCTCCTCTTTTCTCCCCTCCTTCCCGTCCCTCCCCACCTCCCCCCTCCTTCCTCCCTACCGTCCCTTCCTTCCTTCCTTTGGCCCTAAGACGATCACTCTGCCCATGGGAACTTCCTACCCATTGTCTTGTGAAACCTCCTTGTGAAACCTTTTAGCGTGTCCTCTTGGTCCTCTCTTACTATTTCCGCTTTCTCCTTTTTTCTTAATCTGATCTTTTCCTTTCCCTTTTTTCTTTCTGTCTTTCTTTATTCACGATAATTTGTTTGTTTCTTTGTTCTTTGGGATACATCCTTCGGTTCCTCTTCATTTTCCATACTCTTGTCCCTTTCCTTTTTCGTATTTCACCTTCTCCATTTAATTCTCCTGTATCCCGTTGTTTCTTCCATTCTCCCCCCACCCTCTCTCTCCCTTCCTTCCCCTCTCTCCATTTCCTTCTCCCGCCACCCTTTCCCCCCCGTCTTTCCCCCTTTTCCCTCCCCCTTCTTCCTTCTCCTCCTCCTTTTCCCCGCCTCCCCCCATTCCCTCCCCTTCCCCCTCCCCCCCCACTTTCCCTTCCCCCCCCTTTCCCTCTTCCCCTTCCCTCTCCCTCCTCCCCTTCCCCCCTCTTCCTCCTCCCCTCTCCCCATCCCCCTTCTCCCTCCTCCCCTTCCCCCCATCCACCTCTTCCCTCCTCCCCCTTCCCCCACTCTTCACCCATCCCCTTCCCCCTTTCCCCCCCCCTTTCCTCCCCCTCGAAAAGAGTTGAACGATCCCCGCCAGCGCCACTAAACACTTGCTCATCGGGACAACGCAACAATGGCTGTCCTGCTGTGTCGGTGCGCCTTAATTTTCCCTAATGAGGTGTCGGCCGGTCCAGCGACGAGAGAGAGAGAGGGAAGGATAGAGACCGAAAGGGGATCGCAGTCTAGAGGATGTCTCGCCTGTCTCCTGTCTGTCTCTGTCTCTTTCTCTCTTTCTCTCTTTCTTCTTTCTTCTTTCTTCTTTCTTCTTTCTCTTTCTCTTTCTCTTTCTCTTTCTCTTTCTCTTTCTCTTTCTCTTTCTCTCTCTCTCTCTCTCTCTCTCTCTCTCTCTCTCTCTCTCTTCCTAACCCCGTTTCTTCCCTTCCCTCCCTTCCCATTTTCACACCTTGCTCTTCATCCCTCTTTCCCTTCTCCCTCCCTCATTTTTCTCCTCTCTCCCTCTCACCCACCCTCATTTCATTCCTCCCTCCTTCATTCCCTCTTACCCTCATTTCATTCCCTCTCCTTTTCCCCCCCCCTCTTCTTCACCCCCACCCTCTCTCCTCCCCCCCCTCCCCCCTCCCTCTCCCTTCACCCCCCCCCCCCCCCCTGCCACCCCCTCCCTCCCTCTCCCCACCCCTCTCCCCCATCCCCTCTCTCTCTTTATAGACTTTCTTCTAAGGCGCCCTCTGAGAGACAGCGTCTTCGGGGAGTCTTTGTAGCATGTGGCAAGGATGATCTCCGTACTGCATGAGAAGACGTGGGGATAAAAGTAGAGATAAGAGGAGATAGGAGACGTCTGGGTTGCCATGCAAGTGAGGTCATGTGCAAGGTCATGCAGTCGGGTCACGAGGTCGAGCTTGGTATTATTTATATATATGTAAAGGATTAGGAAGTATCTATATGAATCGGTAAATATAGATGTGTTTATATGTATGTAGGTAAATTTGTGTGTATATGTATTTGATGTGTATATTCACATGTACATATATATTTCTTTTCTAGAGAGAGGGAAAGAGAAAAGTAAAGAATAAGTGAGATAGAGAAAGAAAGAGAAAGAATGAGAGTGGGAAAGAGTAAAAAGTGCGAATGGCAAGGAGAGAAAGAATGGCAGAGGAAAAGTGAAAACGAGCGATTGAGAGAAAGAGAAAGAAAAAAGATGAGTGAAAGAAAGTAAAAGAGAGAAATTGAATGAAAGAAAGAGAAAGAGAGAAAATGATCAGCAACTGTTAGAGTAAATACCCAAATACGGATCACTGAAGAACGCAAGCAGAAACAAGCACGTTTGAAGGAAAAAGAAAACGATAATAATAATAAGGCACTGTTGCAAGGATGATTTGTGTTGCAGCATAGAGGCAGGGTGCAACGGCGTTTATCTAAGTGCGTCCGACATGAATATGGAAGATGAAACGAGGCAGGGCGGCTTTTCATACTTTAATCCACCCCCTCCTCCCCTCTCCCTATCTCTCCCTTCCCCTCCATTCCTCCCCGTGTCTCCCTTTCCTCCCCTTCCCCCTGCTTCTCCCCGTGTCTCCCTTCCCCCCCACACCTCCCCATGTCTCCCTTCCCCCCATACCTCCCCGTGTCTCCCTTCCCCCCCACCCTCCCCATGTCTCCCTTCCCCCCATACCTCCCCGTGTCTCCCTTCCCCCCCCCATCCTCCCCGTGTCTCCCTTCCCCCCATACCTCCCCGTGTCTCCCTTCCCCCCATACCTCCCCGTGTCTCCCTTCCCCCCACACCTCCCATGTCTCCCTTCCCCTACACCTTCCCGTTCTCCCTTCCGACCCCTTCCTGCATCTCCCCGTGTTTCCCTTTCCTCCCCATCCTCCCTACGCCTCCCCCCATCCCCCACTCCCGTACCCTAGTTTATTGTGAGTGTTGTACCCTTTTTATGTGGTGATCTGTGAAATATCTATTTTTCATTCGGTATCAGTTAATTTCTCTTCTCTCTCTCTCTCTCTCTCTCTCTCTCTCTCTCTCTCTCTCTCTCTCTCTCTCTCTCTCTCTCTCTCTCTCTCTCTCTCTCTCTCTCCCATTATTTTCTCATTCTCCCATCGTCTTTCCTCTCTCTCTCTCCTACCTACTACCACCCTTTCTCTCCATCCCAAACTTTTTTCCCCTCCTTTCCTTTTTTTTAATCATTATCATTCCCCCTTACCCCCCAAAAAAAAAAAAAAATCCCCCTATTTCACCTCGAATCCCCCCTTCCTCCAATAAAAATATAAATAAAAAGAATTTAAAAAAAGTAAAAAAAATATAATAATAAAAAAATAAAATAAAATAAAAATAAAAATCCCGTTTCCCTTTATCGTCCTTTATCCGGATACACAGTTGTCAAACCCTGACGGCAGTACGTTCCCCGGGTGACAGAGCCCCATTACCTGTTGCTTGTACTGTACATCTACAAGTTTAGCCTCATAAAACGACCGTTGCTTGCGAAGGGAACATATGGCTTGGGGAGGGAGTATTTTCCTTGCCGGGTGTGTGGTGTGTTGTTTTGGGTTGTATTTCGTGTTGGGAAGGGATGGGGTTGTTGTTTTGTTGAATTTCTTGTGTTGTTGAATTGTATTGTTGCCTGGTGTGTTGTGTGTTGTTTTGGGTTGTATTTTGGGTTGCGAAGGGATGGGGTTGTTTTTTTGTTTTGTTTTTGGTTGTTTATATTTTGATGAATTTCTGTGTTGTTGAATTGTACTGTTGCTTGTTGTTTGTGTGTTGTTTGGGTTGTATTTCGTGTTGGTAAGGATGGGTTTGTTTTTTTGTTTTTTTTGTTTTTTTATTTTTTATTGTATTGTGCCTGGTGTGTTGTGTGTTGTTTCGGGTTGTGTTTCGTGTTGGGAAGGTATGGGTTTTTTTTTTTTTTGTTTGTTTATGTTTATTTTTTCTGTGTTGAATTGTAGTGTTGCTTGTTGTTTGTGTGTTGTTTTGGGTTGTATTTCGTGTTGGGAAGGGATGGGGTTGTTTTTTTTGTTTTTTTTTGTTTTGTTTTTGGTTGTTTATGTTTTCTTTATTTTTTTCTGTGTTGTTGAATTGTATTGCTGTCTGGTGTGTTGTTTTTGTTGTTTGTGTTGTATTTCGTGTTGGTAAGGTATGGGGTTGGTTGGTTGTTTGTGTATATTTTCATTTTCTTCTGTGTCTTTTTTGTTTGTCATATTTTCTTTATTTTCTTCTGTGTCTTTTTTGTTTGTTATATTTTCTTTATTTTCTTCTATGTTTTATTAAACTGTATTGCTTATTCATTTGTGTGTTTATTCAATTGTTTGTTTGTTTTTAGGGGGGTTGGTGAATATGCGTATCTCTCCGACTGACGTACACGCATAGACGCACACCCTGCATAGAAATGTACTCACAGACACGCACACGCACGCACACAAGCGGCGAACAAGCAGCATATGCGCGCACTCACACACACCTCATTTTAAAGGCATGCGTTCATGACCTGATCCTTTCATGATTCTAAAACTCTGCATTTACAAAGTAGCTTCCGGACAAGGGGGTCGTGGCGTGCTTTGAGTGAGAAAGGAGATAGGAGAGAGAGGGTGAGAGTGAAGTGAGTGTGAGAGTGAGTGAGTGAGGGTGTGAGAGTGGAGTGAGTATGAGTGTGAGAGTGGAGTGTGCTTTGAGAAAAGAGATATGAGAGAGAGGGTGAGTGTGAGAGTGAGAATGGAGTGGGTGTGAGAGTGAGAGTGAGTATGAGTGTGAGAGTGAGAATGAAGTGGGTGTGAGAGTGGAGTGAGTATGAGTGTGAGAGTGGAGTGAGTATGAGTGTGAGAGTGGAGTGAGTATGAGTGTGAGAGTGAGTGAGTGTGGGAGTGAGAGTGGAATGAGTTAGTGAGTGAGTGTGAGAATGGAGTGAATGAGGGAAGAGATGAGATGAGAGAGAGTGATTGAACGTGAGAGTGGAGTGAGTGAGAGAGAATGGAGTGAGCGAATGAGAGTGAGAATGGAGCGAGAGAGAGAGTGGAGTGAGAGTGAAGTGAGTGAAAGAGTGAGCAGGCGCTAAAGAGAGAGATAGAGATAGAAATAGAAGTAAGAGAGATATGAGTTGAGTCGAGATGAATAAAAAGAGCGATGGAAATACAGACAGGAGAAGAAGAAAGAAAATTAAAAAGCAGACAAAAATAAAACGAACAAGCGAATAAAAAAAAAAAAAAACTAAAATGAAATGAAATAAGTAAGAATGAAAAATAACACAAAAAGGAGATAGATGGGGAAACGAAAGGAGGGGTGGGGGGTTGTGGATGGGGGAAGGGGGAGGGGGAAGCGAGATGAAAACACACACGAGGAATCATCACATCCCTGTCTGCATATAGATGAGTATAGATGCGTATAAAGTAAAGGATAGAGGTAAACACGGCGAAGATAGCTCTGCACACAAACACGCGACTGGAGGCGAGAGAGATGGAGGGAGAGGCGGTGGGCGAAAGGGAGAGGAGGAAGGAGAGGAGAGGAGGAAGGATGAAGAGGCGGGGGCGAGAGGGAGAGGAGGAAGGAGGGAAGGGGTTGGGCGAGAGGGGAGAGGAGGGGAAGGAGGAAAAGAGGGGGAAGCGAAGGTTGGAGGGAGAGGGAAGGAAGGAGGGAATGGAGGAGAGGGGGGCGAGAGGGGAAGGGGGGGGGAGGGAATGAGGGAAAGGGGGAAGGGAGGGGGAGGGAAGGAGAAAGAGGAGGGGAAGGTTGGGCGGGGGAAGGGGAAGGTTGTGGAAAGTGCTGGAGGAAGGATGTGAGGGAGGAAAGAATGTGGGCGAGTCAGGTGGAAGAGAAAAGGGGTGGTTGGGTAAGGAGTCGTGAGGGAGGAAGGAAGGGGGGGGGGGGTAAGTAGGGTTCGAGGATCGAGAGAAGGCTGGTGGGGAGTTGGGGAGGGAAGGGAAAGGGTTGGGTGTTCGGGGAGGGAAGAAGGCGTGTTGGGGAAGGGTTTGGGTAAAGGAAAGGGGGAGAGGTGGGGGGGAGGGGGAGGGGGGCCCATCCTTTTCTGCTGCACACTGCGCTTGAAAACAGCGCCCTGGGGGAGAATCGGAACAACCGAAGTCTAAAGAGGTGTCCGGGTGTGTGTTCAGGGAGATGGGGGTGTAGGAGGGGTGGAGAGAGGGGGGAGATGGGGTGTAAGGGGGGGTGGAGAGGGGGAGATGGGGGTAGGATGGGAGAGAGGGGGGGGGGGAGTTGGTGTAGGCAAGGGAGGGGAAGGGGAGATTGGTAAAGGGGTTGGAGGGGAGGCTGTTGTAGGCAGAAGGAGGGGGGGGAGAGAGGTGTGTAGGCAGAGGGGGAGGGGGGGAGGGAAGGGGAGGGGAGATGGGGAAAGGGGGTTGGAAGGAAGGTTGGTGCGGGCAGAGGGAGGGGGGGGGGCTTTTCCTTTGCGTAGGGGAGGAGGAGGGAGTGAAGGAGTAGTAAACGGGGAAAGGGAGGAGACGGATTAGAGAAGAAGAGGAAATGTTGAAGAGGAGAAAGAAAGAACTGAGTAAAATTGTCCAGAGTAAGGCTTAAAAGTGAGTGTATAATAGAAAAGAAAAGAAAGGAAAGGGAAGGAAAGGAGGGGAAAGAAAGCGAGAGAGAGAGAAGAAGAAGATGACAGAAATGAGTGTATACACAGAGGGTAAAAAAGAAAGAAAGTAAAGGAAAAGAGAGGGTGAGAGAAAGAGCAAAAATGATAAAAATGATAATGATAATAGCGATGAGGGAGTGAGGGCAATATATATATATATATATATATATATATATATATATATATATATATATATATATATATATATATATACACACATACGTATACATATACATGCACATACACATTCACATATACATACACATATACATGTACATGCACATACGCATACACACATTCACATACAACACACGAGCACACACACACACACACACAACACACACACACACACACACACACACACACACACACACACACACACACACACACACACACACACACACACACACACACAAAACATAAAATTACATAATTTACATATATATATATATATATATATATATATATATATATATATATATATATATATATACACGTAAATTACATAATACATACATATATATATATATATATATATATATATATATATATATATATATATATATATATATATATGTATGTATGTATGTATATAACACAAAATGATATTCAGAACGACACGAAAATGACACGCTAAGAAGTGCGGGCATATTTTGTATATTTTATCCTCCGCTTTATAGTCAGGCTCACTCGTGTTTGCACAGGGAAAATAAGGAGCCGCCGGACTTCTTGTGTTGACGCGGCCCAGTGCGGAGAGAAATGACCTGACTTTGTAATATATGCGCGTTGTGTGCGTCTGTGCACGTGCTGTATATTTATAGCTTGTGTTTGCTTTGGTTTTGGTGCGTTTGTGTCTGTTTTTTGTTTGTTTGTTTTGTTTTGGTGGGTTGGGAGGTGGGGTAGGAGGGAGGGAGCGGGGGAAGGAAGTGAGTGAGTGAGTGTCAGTGAGTGAATGAGTCAGAGAGAGAGAGAGAGAGAAAGAAAGAAAGAAATATATTTATAGAGAGAGACAGAGAGAGAGAGAGAGAGAGAGAGAGAGAGAGAGAGAGAGAGAGAGTGAGACTCGGAGATAGAGAGAGCAAAATAGAAATTCAGATATCTATTGATAAATATCAATAGACAAGAAAAAAGAGAGACAGTAAAGTCACATACTCTTCTATATTCCAAAATGAGGAACGAAAACAATAGCGTTAAGAAACGTTGTCTCGCGGCGTGTCGTCTGGCGAAGAAGTCATATGAATCGAGAAAGCTTTCACATATATTGCGAAAGTTTGAACCTGTTTCGAAGCTCCGAATCCGTTCTTTTGACAAACCCTGTGCCGAGGTTGGGCCAACTGAGCTATTACCTGGGAACAGCAATTCCGAATGTATGTTTGTGTGTGTGTGTGTATATATATATATATATATATATATATATATATATATATATATATATATATATATATATAATTTTTTTCTTTTATTCTGTTATTCTTCTTCTTCTCTCTCTGTTCTCTCTCTCTCTCTCTCTCTCTCTCTCTCTCTCTCTCTCTCTCTCTCTCTCTTCTCTCTATATATATATATATATAGAGATATTCTGTCTTTTTTCTCTGTTATCTCTCTCCCTCCCTCTCTCCACCCCCCTCTCTCTCCCTCCTCCTCCCTTTCTCCCTCCCTCCATATATATATATATATATATGTATTCCTTCTTCTTTCTCTCTCTCTCTCTCCTCCTCCTCCTCCACCCTCCCTCTCTCTCTCTCTCCTCTTCCCTCCCTCTTTCTCTTTCCGTCCTTCTCTCACTCCCACACACAGTCAACCTCCCTCCCATACACACAGACAGACAAACGCAGATGGAGACAGGTAAACCTATAAAAGATACAGCTACAAATATGAAGCTTTTTCAGCCATTAATATCTTATTGATAACTCGTAGGTTTTATTTAATTATTTTTTTGATGTCCAAACGTGTCTGGTAATGTTAAGATCATATGAACGACAGATATTTCGCGCTGTCAATACTACAGGTTGCAAATAGATAGATCAACAATATTGCAGTTCTGTTCAGGGCTGATTTACAAGGCAGAGAAATAGGCTGCTGGTAGTGTATTGTATAATAAAATAACCTTTATTGTCTCTTTGTTTAGTGACTTTTTCGAATTGCTGTTATAACTGCCGATTAAAATATGGCTTGATCAATTATAACCATTAATCATTATTAAGTTGTAATTATTATTTATATTTTTATTATGATGATAGTGGTGATGAGGATGGTCACTGCATCCCCACCATTTCTGTCATTATTTTTTCAGCGAAAGGATTACGTATTTTGTTATTGTTTTGGCTGGATGCCATTGTGGGCTGTCGGTATAGTGTGGTGTTGTGGTGTGATGCCGTGTCGGTGCGGGATTTTTGTTTGTTTTCAATGTTTCTGATGCTGGTTTTATTATGGTTGTTGCTGTTGCTTTTAGTATTGTTGTTGCTGCTTTTATTACGGTTTCTGGTGCTCCTTTTATTACTGTTGTTTTGTTTTATTATTAAATTTTTTTTTTTTTATTATTTTTTTATTATTATTTTATTTTTTATTATTTTTTTTTCTGTGCTTTTTTTATTATTTTTTGTTGCTGCTTTTATTACGTTTTGTTTCTGCTTTATTTATTTTTGTGCTGCTTTTATTACTGTTTCTGTTTCTGCTTCCGCTTTTATTACTGTTTCTGCTTCCGCTTTTATTACTGTTTCTGCTTCCGCTTTTATTACTGTTTCTGCTTCCGCTTTTATTACTGTTTCTGCTTCCGCTTTTATTACTGTTTCTGCTTCCGCTTTTATTACTGTTTCTGCTTCCGCTTTTTTTCTGTTTTTGCTTCCCT
>NW_027216690.1:2500-10385 GCF_042767895.1 Penaeus vannamei | reverse complement strand
TGTGTGTGTGTGTGTGTTGTGTTATATATATATATATATATATATATATATATATATATATATATATATATATATATATATATATATATATATATATATATTTATATATATATATATATATATATATATATATATATATATATATATATATATATATATATATATATATATATATATATATATATATATATATATATATATATATATATATATATATATATATATATATATATATATATATATATATATATATATATATATATATATATATATATATATATATATATATATATATATATATATATATATATATATATATATATATATATATATATATATATATATATATATATATATATATATATATATATATATATATATATATATATATATATATATATATATATATATATATATATATATATATATATATATATATATATATATATATATATATATATATATATATATATATATATATATATATATATATATATATATATATATATATATATATATATATATATATATATATATATATATATATATATATATATATATATATATATATATATATATATATATATATATATATATATATATATATATATATATATATATATATATATATATATATATATATATATATATATATATATATATATATATATATATATATATATATATATATATATATATATATATATATATATATATATATATATATATATATATATATATATATATATATATATATATATATATATATATATATATATATATATATATATATATATATATATATATATATATATATATATATATATATATATATATATATATATATATATATATATATATATATATATATATATATATATATATATATATATATATATATATATATATATATATATATATATATATATATATATATATATATATATATATATATATATATATATATATATATATTTTTAAATATACATATATATATTTATGTATATATATATATATATATATATATATATATATATATATATATATATATATATATATATATATATATATATATATATATATATATATATATATATATATATATATATATATATATATATATATATATATATATATATATATATATATATATATATATATATATATATATATATATATATATATATATATATATATATATATATATATATATATATATATATATATATATATATATATATATATATATATATATATATATATATATATATATATATATATATATATATATATATATATATATATATATATATATATATATATATATATATATATATATATATATATATATATATATATATATATATATATATATATATATATATATATATATATATATATATATATATATATATATATATATATATATATATATATATATATATATATATATATATATATATATATATATATATATATATATATATATATATATATATATATATATATATATATATATATATATATATATATATATATATATATATATATATATATATATATATATATATATATATATATATATATATATATATATATATATATATATATATATATATATATATATATATATATATATATATATATATATATATATATATATATATATATATATATATATATATATATATATATATATATATATATATATATATATATATATATATATATATATATATATATATATATATATATATATATATATATATATATATATATATATATATATATATATATATATATATATATATATATATATATATATATATATATATATATATATATATATATATATATATATATATATATATATATATATATATATATATATATATATATATATATATATATATATATATATATATATATATATATATATATATATATATATATATATATATATATATATATATATATATATATATATATATATATATATATATATATATATATATATATATATAAATATATATATATATATATATATATATATATATATATATATATATATATATATATATATATATATATATATATATATATATATATATATATATATATATATATATATATATATATATATATATATATATATATATATATATATATATATATATATATATATATATATATATATATATATATATATATATATATATATATATATATATATATATATATATATATATATATATATATATATATATATATATATATATATATATATATATATATATATATATATATATATATATATATATATATATATATATATATATATATATATATATATATATATATATATATATATATATATATATATATATATATATATATATATATATATATATATATATATATATATATATATATATATATATATATATATATATATATATATATATATATATATATATATATATATATATATATATATATATATATATATATATATATATATATATATATATATATATATATATATATATATATATATATATATATATATATATATATATATATATATATATATATATATATATATATATATATATATATATATATATATATATATATATATATATATATATATATATATATATATATATATATATATATATATATATATATATATATATATATATATATATATATATATATATATATATATATATATATATATATATATATATATATATATATATATATATATATATATATATATATATATATATATATATATATATATATATATATATATATATATATATATATATATATATATATATATATATATATATATATATATATATATATATATATATATATATATATATATATATATATATATATATATATATATATATATATATATATATATATATATATATATATATATATATATATATATATATATATATATATATATATATATATATATATATATATATATATATATATATATATATATATATATATATATATATATATATATATATATATATATATATATATATATATATATATATATATATATATATATATATATATATATATATATATATATATATATATATATATATATATATATATATATATATATATATATATATATATATATATATATATATATATATATATATATATATATATATATATATATATATATATATATATATATATATATATATATATATATATATATATATATATATATATATATATATATATATATATATATATATATATATATATATATATATATATATATATATATATATATATATATATATATATATATATATATATATATATATATATATATATATATATATATATATATATATATATATATATATATATATATATATATATATATATATATATATATATATATATATATATATATATATATATATATATATATATATATATATATATATATATATATATATATATATATATATATATATATATATATATATATATATATATATATATATATATATATATATATATATATATATATATATATATATATATATATATATATATATATATATATATATATATATATATATATATATATATATATATATATATATATATATATATATATATATATATATATATATATATATATATATATATATATATATATATATATATATATATATATATATATATATATATATATATATATATATATATATATATATATATATATATATATATATATATATATATATATATATATATATATTTATATATATATATATATATATATATATATATATATATATATATATATATATATATATATATATATATATATATATATATATATATATATATATATATATATATATATATATATATATATATATATATATATATATATATATATATATATATATATATATATATATATATATATATATATATATATATATATATATATATATATATATATATATATATATATATATATATATATATATATATATATATATATATATATATATATATATATATATATATATATATATATATATATATATATATATATATATATATATATATATATATATATATATATATATATATATATATATATATATATATATATATATATATATATATATATATATATATATATATATATATATATATATATATATATATATATATATATATATATATATATATATATATATATATATATATATATATATATATATATATATATATATATATATATATATATATATATATATATATATATATATATATATATATATATATATATATATATATATATATATATATATATATATATATATATATATATATATATATATATATATATATATATATATATATATATATATATATATATATATATATATATATATATATATATATATATATATATATATATATATATATATATATATATATATATATATATATATATATATATATATATATATATATATATATATATATATATATATATATATATATATATATATATATATATATATATATATATATATATATATATATATATATATATATATATATATATATATATATATATATATATATATATATATATATATATATATATATATATATATATATATATATATATATATATATATATATATATATATATATATATATATATATATATATATATATATATATATATATATATATATATATATATATATATATATATATATATATATATATATATATATATATATATATATATATATATATATATATATATATATATATATATATATATATATATATATATATATATATATATATATATATATATATATATATATATATATATATATATATATATATATATATATATATATATATATATATATATATATATATATATATATATATATATATATATATATATATATATATATATATATATATATATATATATATATATATATATATATATATATATATATATATATATATATATATATATATATATATATATATATATATATATATATATATATATATATATATATATATATATATATATATATATATATATATATATATATATATATATATATATATATATATATATATATATATATATATATATATATATATATATATATATATATATATATATATATATATATATATATATATATATATATATATATATATATATATATATATATATATATATATATATATATATATATATATATATATATATATATATATATATATATATATATATATATATATATATATATATATATATATATATATATATATATATATATATATATATATATATATATATATATATATATATATATATATATATATATATATATATATATATATATATATATATATATATATATATATATATATATATATATATATATATATATATATATATATATATATATATATATATATATATATATATATATATATATATATATATATATATATATATATATATATATATATATATATATATATATATATATATATATATATATATATATATATATATATATATATATATATATATATATATATATATATATATATATATATATATATATATATATATATATATATATATATATATATATATATATATATATATATATATATATATATATATATATATATATATATATATATATATATATATATATATATATATATATATATATATATATATATATATATATATATATATATATATATATATATATATATATATATATATATATATATATATATATATATATATATATATATATATATATATATATATATATATATATATATATATATATATATATATATATATATATATATATATATATATATATATATATATATATATATATATATATATATATATATATATATATATATATATATATATATATATATATATATATATATATATATATATATATATATATATATATATATATATATATATATATATATATATATATATATATATATATATATATATATATATATATATATATATATATATATATATATATATATATATATATATATATATATATATATATATATATATATATATATATATATATATATATATATATATATATATATATATATATATATATATATATATATATTTATATATATATATGCATGTATGTATATATGCATGTATATCTATATCCATATCTATTTCTATATTTATATCTATATCTATATATATATATGTATATATATATATATATTTATATATGTATATATATATATATATATATATATATATATACATATATATATATATATATATATATATATAAATATATATATATATATATATATATATATATATATATATATATATATATATATATATATATATGTATATATATATATATATATATATATATATATATATATATATATATATATATATATATATATATATATATATATATATATATATATATATGTATGTATGTATATATATATAATGATAATTTTCATAATTACTGTATAATAGCAATAATTAACTCTATTCTAATAATTTTCATTCTAATAATGACAATAGTAAAAGTAATATCATTATTATTGTTATCATAATGAGTATTATTGTTTTTATTTTATCTAAAGTATCATTATTGTTATTATCATTATGATAATAATTATTATGAAAATGACCGTATTAATTAACATAATAATCATTATAACTGCAATAATGATAATGATAATAATGATAATCATGATGAGTATAATGATGATCATCATAAGAATAAATAATATAAAGATAATAATAATCATAGAGTCCATTTATAAAGAAATAAAGTTTAAAACTAATAAAATCCCAAAAGTCGAAAAAATCGGCAAAATCTAGCGTATTACAGCCTTTTGAGGGAAAGGTCGAAAAAAAACCTTTTTGATGATTTTCATGATAATTCCTTTTTGATTAACAATTATGATGATAACAATAATAATAATGATAATAATAATAAAATGATAATTATAATGATAATTTTGATAATTACTGCAATAATAGCAATAATTAACTCTATTTTAATTATTTTCATACTAAAAAAGACAATAGAAATAATAATATCATTATTATTTTTATTATAATGAGTATTATTTTCATTATTATTTCTAGAATCATCATTATTGTTATTCTCAATATAAAAGTAGTTATAATGAAAATGACTAATAATTAGCATAATAATAATTATAACTGCAATATTGATAATGATAATGATAATCATGACGATAATGACTATAATGATGATAATCATAAGAATAATGACAATAATAATGATAATCATTATAATGACAATAATGATTATAATCATAAGAATAATGACAATAATGATGATAATTATGATAATAATCATAGAGTCCATTCATAAAGAAATAAAGGCTACAACTAATAAAATCCAAAAAGTCGAAAAACGGCAAAATCTCGCGTATTAAAGGCTTTTGAGAGAAAGGTCGAAAAAAAACTCGATTTTAAATGAGAATTATAATGATTTTAACATTAATTCAGGTAATTATGATGATTTTCATGATAATTCCTTTATTATTAACAATAGTGATGATAATTATGATGATAATGACAATAATAATAATGATAATAATAAAATTATAATTATAATGATAATAAAATCATAATTATAATGATAAATTTGATAATTACTGCAATAATAGGAATAATTAACTATTCTAATAATTTTCATACTAATAATAACAATAGAAATAATAATATTATCTGTAT
>NW_027216688.1:0-10377 GCF_042767895.1 Penaeus vannamei | reverse complement strand
CGACGTCCCAGCATACACGAGGCGGACTGTGAGGGAATTCCCCGTGGATCGAACGAAATTCGGGGTCGTCGGGGAGTCGAGACAGCGCTTCGTCAGCTCGGGTCCGGTGGCATCTGTGCCGTCATATACCTGGGGGGGAAAGAGTATTAACCGTTATATTGAAACGTTATATCACCTGCGCTGCTGTAGACAATGCTAGCTCTAATGTCGAACCTAGGGAAGGAAAGCGTTGGAAGAAGATGAAGAAAAAAAGATTAAAAAAAAGGAAAGAAAATGAGAGAGTGAGAGAGAGAAGAGTGAGAAGAGAGATTGAGAGAGAAGAGAGATTGAGAGAGAAGAGAGATTGAGAGAGAAGAGAGATTGAGAGAGAAGAGAGAAGAGAGAAGAGAGAAGAGAGAGAGAGAGAGAGAGAGAGAGAGAGAGAGAGAGAGAGAGAGAGAGAGAGATAGAGAGAGAGAGAGAGAGAGAGAGAGAGAGTGAGAGAGAGAGAGAAATAAAAGATAGATCGATAGATAGTGAGAGAGAGATCAACTGCGCTTAGGTCAAAATGGTAAAGATTATTGAAATGATTATGGACAACATAGTACAGGCATGTCAAAAACTTTTTCAATGAATCTAAACACATTTCTTAGTATTTCCTTTTACTAAGTTTAACATTATTTATAATTTGCGTATTACATAGACCACAGAGACAAACTTCTATATTTTACAAGTGATACGAAATGCTGTTATTGAAAACATCTTCCCAGATTAGTCTGTATATCGAAAGGAAAATTAAATAAGTGTTTAAAGACAGGTAATCCCAGCCTTTAATAATAATAATAAAAAAAAAAAAAACATTAAGCAAAGCAAGAAAATAAAAATCTTTCAACTTAATTATCAAAGCAACGAATTCTTGTATTATCTAATCACAATGATTAGCTTGTGACACTGCAGATCTGTAAAATAAATGAGAACATCATAACACCACGACTTAGTGGAACCTACAACGCTATATCAATAAACTAAACACAATAATCTAAACATAATGCTCTGCCTCTGACATACCGCTACGTATTCCTCGCTGCAATTCGTACTGAACTGGATGTCGAAGTCAGTGAAGTTGAATTCCACAACGTGTAGACGGTCGACAGTGATAGTCCACTGACAGTCGCTGTTGGTGACGTCCTGGTTGGGGTAGCCAGGGGTGTGAATGGTGCCTTCGGGTGCCGAGAAAACGCCCCCGCATCCTACAGGAAAATAATAAAGATAATGATAATAATAACAATAATATAAGGGTTTGTTGTCACTGACTCTTGTGACCAGTAAAATTGTGGCTTGTAATGATAATAACAATGATGTAGGGTTTGTTATCACAGACTCTTGTGACTTCAGTTAAACAGTGGCTTGTATGTTTATTGTGCTTCTAAACTACACCCCCCCCCTCCCCCTGTGAGCGAGGGAGGGTCAGCAAGATTGCTATACCAGAATGCTACCACTGCACTACACAGCTTTTAGTAGAATTTATAATTTAGTAGAATTGGTTGTTCTTCCATATAGTGTTTTTATTTTCCTTTATTGGCTTGATTGATATTTCTAGATATCATACAGAACAGCTCTGTGATAATCATAATTTGTACAAGAATGAATGAAGGAAAGTGAGACAGATAGAAAGTGTTTTGTACTCAGAATAATTATATAGTTCCTATTTAGTTTTATACAATGTATCAGGGTATTACTTACACTATATTTCAGTTACCCCTTACGATACATTTTCTATGTACATGCGCCACCAACCGGCAAGTATGTTGACTACTAATCCTTCCTCATACAAGATCTTAATTAAACAAGCAGCATCTTACAAGATCGCGTATAATTAACCGAATTATAGAAGGTCATAAGAAGATCCAAAATTACAAAGTTGGCGAGGAACATGGGATTACAACAGAGGTTTTAATAAAGCAACATATTTATACCTTGCAGGTTATTATATGGAATACTAATGAAATATAGTTGTGCACAAACACAACAGAAAGAAAGAACAAAAGAAAGATAAGCAGATAGACAGGAAGAATGTAAGAACCAGAGTAGGAAAGAATGTAAAAAAAAAAAAACAGTAGGAAAGGATGAAGAAAAGAAAGGGTAATTTTCTATATTACGTCCGATACCGATATCGATATCGAAACCGATATCGACGATTATGTTATCGTTGGATTCCTCTCAATCTATACAATGTAAATTTACAGGTTTTATTGCTAGGAAACCCCCCGTTAGCGACAAACTTGGCCCCGATTGCGGGGGCGACGATGTCGGGGCGGCGGACGTAATATTGAAAATTACCCTAATAATATAACCCACAGTGAAAATAATCATGGTTATTCCCATGACTTTCCACTGCAGGAAGCTGCCGCCCCTCAACCCCCGTCAACCACTTATTCACGGCAGGATAGAGCGCACACGAACTAGATGCGGAGTCGATAACCTACAATAACCTGGGATTTTTAAGGTACTAACCTAATTGATAGATGCCGCTAATAGTGGGGAGGGCGCTCCTTTGCCGCAGAGGGTGAAGGAGCCAGGGTGCGTCCGGCAGGAGGTCCTAGGCCGGAGGATACAGCGACGCTGCAGCACACAGGAAGTGGTGCAACCTCACATTCAGGTCCTGGTAGTGCATGAGGAACATGCACCGAGCCAGGTACCCTGCGAAGTGCTTCTTCCTGCGGCCATAAACATCTCTTACATTTCTTCCTGGCTTGTACCTATTTCGCGCAGGAAATCCGTCTCCGAGTACGAGCACCCTCCACACTCGGCCATCGCGGCGGCTATGACTGACTTCTGAACGCGACGGTTATTTCGGTTAGGAATACGGATGTCGTTGTTCCAGAGGACGGGAAGCTCGACCTTGAGGCCATCGGTGTAACATCGAAAGAGGCGCAAAACCCGCCGACGAGGGCGGGCCACCCTGTTCATCCTGATTATACTACAATCGTCTCTTTATACAATGCTGACTATGCCAAGGTTAATTTGCTGATTCAGTGGGAATGTTACGAGGTAATTGTAATATGACGCCCGCCGCTCCGACATCGTCGATGATTGCGTAACGCTCTAGCCTACCGTGAATACGTGGCGGAGGTTTTGTTTGCTCGGCGAGGGTTGGGGGGCGGCAGCCCCCCCCCCAGGGGAGGTCGCAGGGGGCGCAGCCCTCTGCATTGGAAAGTCATGTGAATAACCATGGTTAGTTTCAAAGTGCATTGAATTAATAGTGTTATTTAACCCCGCATTTTCTCTGGAACCTTCCATGCCCTCCCCTGCTATCGGGGCCAAGTTTGCCGCTAACGGGAGGTTTCCGAGCAATAAAACCTACATATTTGCATTGTATAGAGCGAGAGGAATCCAACGATACCAAAATCGTCGATATCGGTTATGGGGACGTAATATAGAAAATTACCAACGAAAGAAAAAGGAAAGACGGAAAGAAATAAGGAAAGAGAAACATAAATATATAGAAGGAAAGAAAGAAAAAAAAACAATCTAGAAAGAAAAACAATCAGAAGAATATAAAAAGAAAAAAATGCAAGAAAAAATCGACAAAGAGAGAAAGAAAAAAACGTCCAAGAAACAACAACAACAAAAACGTAAGCAAGAAAGAAAAATATAAACAACAGACTGAACCAACCTTTCTTTTCCTTTCTGTCCCTCTCTCTTCCCCCTTTCTTTCCTTCCTTTTTTTTAACACAAAAGAACCATTAAACTAACCATCACGTAAAGTCCTGTAGGTTGCATTGAAGCCCTTTCCCCTGACAGACTGGTCGCTATGCAGGGAGAGGAAGGCCCTATTGCCCTGGGTAGTGGCGATGATGGGGTTCGTCTGCCGGTGACACAGCGTCTGCAGCTCTGGCGAAGACGCGTCAGGGCCTCCGTATATCTGGCGAGAAGATGGTGATGTTGACTGTGATGGTAATGATGTTGACTGTGATGGTGAGGTTGGTGATGATGGTGGTGATGATGTTGACTGTGATGGTGAGGTTGGTGATGATGTTGACTGTGATGGTGAGGTTGGTGATGATGGTGGTGATGATGTTGACTGTGATGGTGAGGTTGGTGATGATGTTGACTGTGATGGTGAGGTTGGTGATGATGGTGGTCGTGGTGGTGGTGGTGGTGGTGGTGGTGGTGGTCGTGGTCGTGGTCGTGGTCGTGGTCGTGGTCGTGGTGGTGGTGGTGGTGGTCGTGGTGGTGGTGGTGGTGGTGGTGGTGGTGGTGATGATGATGGTGGTGGTGATGATGATGATGATGGTGGTGGTGATGATGATGATGGTGGTGGTGATGATGATGATGGTGGTGGTGGTGATGATGATGATGATGATGATGATGATGATGATGATGATGATGATGATGATGGTAGTGATGGTGATGTTCGTGTTCATGTGGATCTGTCTGTCTGGCTTTAGGTACTTATTCAATCTGTGTGACTTAGCGAAACCCTCACCCTCATCTCCAGACACAGTAAAACCTCGCCACAAAACCTTCACACCTTGCCTCCAAACACAGTGAAACCCTATCCAAAAAAACCTTCCCCTTACCCCAACCACGAAATCCTCGCCATAAAGCCTTCTCCTGCCTCCAAATACAGTGGAACCCTCAGCACAAAACCTTCCCCTTACCTCCAACCACAAAAACCTCGCCACAAAACCTTCCCCTTACCCCCAAACCACCACAAAACCTTCCCCTTAACCCCAACCACCACAAAACCTTCCCCTTACCCCCAAACCCCACGAAACCCTCACTGAAATACCTCACTAAAATACACAAAACCCTCACCACAAAACCTCCCCCTTATCCCCAAACCACCAAAAATCCTTCCTCTTACCCCTAACCACCACAAAACCTTCCCCTTTCCCCCCACCACCACAAAACCTTCCCCTTACCCCCAAACCCCACGAAACCCTCACCACAAAACCTCCCCCTTATCCCCAAACCACCAAAAATCCTTCCTCTTACCCCCAACCACCACAAAACCTTCCCCTTATCCCCAAACCCCACGAAACCCTCACTAAAATACACAAAACCTAACCCATACCCCCAAACCCCAAGAAACCCTCACTAAAATACACAAAACTCTCACCACAAAACCTTCCCCCTTACCCCCCCAAACCACCACGACCCCCCCACTCCCACCCCCAGCAAAACCTTCCCCTAACCCCCTAAACCACCACGACCCCCCCACCCCCACCCCAGCAAAACCTCGCCCACGAAACCCTCAGCCCTTACCTTCAGCGAATCGAAGACGCAGTTGCCAAAGCTCTCCAGATCGAAGTCGTGCACGGTGATCTCGATCTTGGTGCCCGGGGCGGTGCGGATATGCCACTCGCAGTCGGTGTTGATCGGGTAGGCGTTCGGGTAGTTCGGGCTGTGGAAGGACCCGCTTGCCTTCGTCAGCTCGCCTCCGCAGCCTGGATCGACGGAGGAAATGGGAGAGAGAGAAAGGGGGAAAGAGAGGGAATGGAAGAGAACGGGAAGGAAAGGGAGGAAATGGGAGGGAAAGAAAGGGAATGAGAGAGAACGGAAAGAAATGGGAGAAAACAGGAGGAAAATGTAGGGAATGGGAGGGATAGGGTGAGAAAAAAGGGAACGGGAGAGAAAGGTAGGGACAGAGGAGAAAGAGAGGGAATGAGAGGGAAAGGGAAGGCAAGGGAGGGAAAGGGAAGAAAATTTGTGGTTTATCTTATGTTATTAGTTTTTTTTATCATCATTTATTTAATCATTATTTCATTCTAAATATTATGTATCTATTAATTCATTGATTTATTCATTTTACTCCTTATCATGCATTTCACATTTTCAACATTTTATATGCATATATTTTTTACATTAATAAGGTACTTTAAATGACCGTAGTAGTATCTTCAACACCCCCCCCCCCACTTCTAGCTCAAACAGTTCTGATAAGACAATTAAATTTGATTCATATGCAAATAGCTACATACAAGGGGACGCGTTATTATATTTTGCTCCGACTTCTCTAAGAAACTGACTCAGACTGTAGTTTTTCCCATGCTGTTTAAATTCCTACATTCTAGGTAATCTTATGTCTGTTAAGTCTGTTTAGAAATTGTGCTTCTCTCCTAGATTCTAACAGTTTAAGTAATCTTGTCTCTAACATTCTAGGTAATCTTGTTTGTTAAGTTTATCTAGAATCCATGTGGTGTTCCTAGATTCTAACGGTCTAGGTAATCTTATCCTTGTTCGGCTTATTCAGAAATTGTGTGGCGTTCTTAGAACTTAACGATCTAAGTAATCTTATGTCTGTTAAATTTGTTTAGAAATTGTGTGGCACTCCCAGGCAACGCTCTAGGTAATCTGACCTTTGGTAAATTAATAAACTAAATTAATTTGTGCGGCGATCCCCCGATTCCACCGCTCTTAGCAATCTGAATTCTCTGTTAAATCAATCAAGTTTATTTGTACTCCCCTATTCCAACGCTCTCGGTAATCCAATCTCTTTGTTAAACGGATTAATTAAACTCTAGACCATCTTTCTCCTAAATTAAATCCCCTCTTTGCGTTTCCTTACCGTTAACGACCCACTCGAGACGAAATCCGTTGTCGGCCACAATGTAATCGCTGACGAAGTTCACCTCAAGGACGTTCATGGTGGGCGAGGTGCCGATGGGCGGCGGTGGGTGTGTCCTGCAGTAGTGCCCGATGACGGAGCGCCCCGCCTCGCTGCCCCGCCCCTCACGTAGCTGTACAGGTAGGGCGGGGAGAGGAAGAGAGTTTCAGGGAGTGGCAGGGAGAGGGAGTTTCAGGGAGTGTTAGGGAGAGGAAGGGAGTTGCAGGGATATTAAGGGAGTTTCAGGAAGTGGTAGCAAGAGGAAGGGAGATTAAGGGAGTTTCAGGAAGGTGCAAGGAGAGGAAGGGAGATTGAGGGAGTTTCAGGAAGGTGCAAGGAGAGGAAGGGAGTTTCAGGGAGTTTCAGGGAGTGGCAGGGAGAGGGAGTTTCAGGGAGTAGCAGGAAGGTGCAGGAAGAGGAAGGGAATTTTAGGGAGTGGCAGGGAGAGGAAGGGAGTTTCAGGTACAGGAAGGGAGTTTCAGGGAGTGGAAAGGAGAGGGAGTTTCAGGTACAGGAAGGGAGTTTCAGGGAGTGGAAAGGAGAGGGAGTTTCAGGGAGTGGCAGGGAGAAGAAGGGAGTTTCAGGGAGTGGCAGGGAGAGGGAGTTTCGGGGAGTGTCAGGGAGTTGCAGGGAGAGACAGAGAGAGGTTGAATAACGTTCTTTGGGTTTCCAGTCAATGTTTTCATTATCATTATTACTATCAGTCTTATCATTATTGCTATTTGTTATTCTATTAATATTTCACTGGGCTGTTATCCTTTACTACCTCATTCTACATTTAGCATATCTATTTTGGATACTTCCGAACACATCAAAATCAACACATATCGGGCTACAGTTCATATGTGTATGGAACAAGAGCCTATTTTTACCATGGTACACGCACAGTAAATGAGAATGTGGGTAAAAATCCCTATTTATTACCTTACACACACGGTAAATAAGTGTGTGGGTACCAGTGCCTATTTTCTACCTTCTTACACACACGTTAAATACGCGTGTGGGTATACAAATGCTCGTTCACTACCTTCTTACACATGGTAAAGATGCGTGTGGGTACAAGTGCTTGTTTACTACCTTCTAACACACACGTTAAATGTAGGCGTGTGGGTAACAATGCCTATTTTCTACCTTCTTACACACATGGTAAGTGCGCGTGTGGGTACAAGTGCTCGTTTACTACCTTCTTACACACACGGTAAGTACGCATGTAGGTACAAGTGCTCTTCGTCAGTAATACATGTATTTATGACGAAGATATAATCGAAACAGGTCAAATACATCTCTTGTATTGCGAAGCTATTCATTCTCATTCATACCTTTTCTACATTTGTCAACATGAATACGATTAGTACAAGTACTCGTTTACTACCTTCTCACACACACGTTAAACATACGCGTGGGCATAGAAGTCTCTATGTTCAACTTTCCCCATTTTCTACGCAGTCCCAACTCACCTCCACGAAGTCGAAGTAACACAGCTCGGTCTCGGAACTCCTCGACTCCTCCAAGACGAAATCACTGAATGAAGCATTGATCGCGTTTCCTTGGGGGACTCTGATCGTCCACGTGCAGTTCTGGTCGTGGGGATACGGGTTCGGGTAGTTGAACGAGGTTATGACCCCTCGTGGACCCGTGATCACGCGGTTGCATACTGAGGAAGACAAAGGGGTGGGTATGCGTTAAAGGTGGATATTTTTGTTTGGGTGTGGTTGTGGGTAGGGTGGGGCGTGGTGTGGGTTGGGGTGTGTGGGGGTGTTGTAGTAGTAGTAGTAGTAGTAGTAGTAGTAGTAGTAGTAGTAGTAGTAGTAGTAGTAGTAGTAGTAGTAGTAGTAGTAGTAGTAGTAGTAGTAGTAGTATGATGTGTGTGTGTGTGTGTGTGTGTGTGTGTGTGTGTCTGTGTATGTGTGTGTGTGTGTGTTTGTGTTTGTGATGTGGTGTGTGTGTTTGTGATGTGGTGTGTGTGTTTGTGATGCGGTGTGTGTGTTTGTGATGTGGTGTGTGTGTTTGTGATGCGGTGTGTGTGTTTGTGATGTGGTGTGTGTGTTTGTGAGGTGGTGTGTGTGTGTTTGTGATACGGTGTGTGTGTTTGTGATGCGGTGTGTGTGTTTGTGATACGGTGTGTGTGTTTGTGATGCGGTGTGTGTGTTTGTGATGTGGTGTGTGTGTTTGTGATGTGTGTGTGTGTTTGTGATGTGGTGTGTGTGTTTGTGATGTGATGTGTGTGTGTGTGTGTGTGTGTGTATGTGTTTGTGATGTGTGTGTGTGTATTTGTGATGTGTGTGTGTGTGTTTGTGATGTGTGTGTGTGTGTGTGCGTTTTTTTTTTTGTGTGTGTTTGTGATGTGTGTGTGTGTGTGTGTGTGTGTGTGTGTGTGTGTGTGTGTGTGTGTGTGTGTGATTGTGTGTGTGTGATGTGTGTGTGTGTGAAGTATGTGTGTTTGTGTGTGTATGTGTATGTGAAGTGTGTGTGTGGATGTGAGTGTGTGTGTGATGTGTGTGTGTGATGTGTGTGTGTGTGTGTGTGTGTGTGTGATGTGTGTGGGTGTGATGTGTGTGCGTGTGAAGTGTGAGTGTGTGTGTGTGTGCGTGTGATGTGTGATGTGAGTGTGATGTGTGTGTGCGTGTGTGATGTGAGTGTGAGTGTGTGGTGTGTGCGCGTGTGTGTGTGTGTGTGTGTGTGTGTGATGTGTGTGTGTGTGTGATGTGTGTGTGTGTGTGTGATGTGTGTGTGTGTGTGCGCGTGTGATGTGTGTGTGTTTGTGTGTGATGTGTGTGTGTTTGTGTGTGATGTGTGTGTGTGTGTGATGTGTGTGTGTGTGTGTGATGTGTGTGTGTGTGTGTGTGTGTGTGTGTGTGTGTGTGTGTGTGTGTGTGTGTGTGTGTGTGTGTGTGTCTGTGATGTGTGTGTGTGTGTCTGTGATGTATGTGTGTTTGTGTGATGTATGTATGTGTGTGTGATGTATGTGTGTGTGTGTGGGTGTGTGTGTGTGTGTGTGTGTGTGTTTGTGTGTGGGGGGGGGGGGTTTTGTTTTTTTTGTTTTTTGTTGTTTGTTTTTTGTTTTGTTTGTGTGTGTGTGTGTGTGTGTGTGAAAAACAAAAAAACAAAAAAAAAAGAAACCCCCCCCTCCCACCCACCTCTCTTCCCTATTCCCCCTTCCCCTAACCCACCCCTCCCTTCCCTTCCCCTTACCCCTTACCTGCTGTATAATGCGCCTTGAATCCTCTCGAACTGATAGTATGATCCGCAAGGAAGGAGATGTACATCGTATTAGAAGACGAATTGTAACCCACGAAGCGGTCGGCTGTTGCGCAGTGACGTCCAAGCAGTGGGGCCCTCTCGTTGTCACCGTCTCGTATCTGTGGCATGTTGGTATTTTAATAATGGGCTTGCTGTTAATGGGTATTTCTATAATTAATAATGGGGATGTTAATATGTTAAGAATGGGCATGTTATTTATGGGTATGTTAATATCGTGATAATGGGTATGTTAATAATATCATATGAATGGGGGTAATAGTGGGCATGTTAATAATAGACATTTAAATAAATAAAAATATGATGAACTTGTACAAAACTTAATATTAATTTTAGATAAAAGAATAAAAAAATAATTATAGGAAACATGATAATAAAAAAGTAAATGGAGAAATAATAATAATAAAAAAAACTAATGATGTAAATGAAATTAACATTACGAATAAACAATGATAGAATAAGTTGAGAAACATCGAAATTTTCAGATCAGTGAAGTACAAGTAAACGAAATGATATCAATGGTAATG